>NC_141382.1:31765229-32036093 GCF_017979445.1 Akebia trifoliata | reverse complement strand
TGATTTCTCATTTTATTATTTGAAAACATTTGTTTTCATATATCAGGCTGTAGGATGAGTTATCAACTCATTAATGCACTCTCACATCATAAGTTGAGAGATGTAACTCAAAAAATAAAAATAAAATAAAAAGTAATCGACTTTCCTCTCCAACTCATTCACAGCTTCTAAACAGGCCAACTTTAACTTGGTCATCATCTCTCTATGCTAAGCAATCTAATGGACATGAAAGTCGAAGCTGAACCCTCACCATTTCCTCCAAAACCACAACCAAACCAACTACAAATTTCACATGTCCTTAAAAAAAAAAACTGACAATAAAATAAGAAAACAGAGTTTGGACAAAAATGCTACCATTTCTTGAGTACTGGTTACAGGCATTTGCTACCCTTGAAGGAATGCTACAAAAAGAATATCTTGGTTATCAAAACATATCCCAAATTTTGTGAGGATTCATATTAGGTGCCATGGTCCTGAATGCTTTAAATATGCTCATTTGGCCACAATCCACTTCTCATAAAAGTTGTAAGTAGATTGCAGGGACTATTATAAAAGCAAACTCGGGTTTTCTCTTCTTGAGACACAAGTGTCCTGCACGCATATCGTTCTTCCACATTTTAATTTGGCATCCCCAACCATATTTGTGCTCAAATGCTAGTATTTTGATTGTCTTCACATTGCAATAAAAGCAGCTAATCCGCCGTCTTCGTGGCAGTTTTGTGAAAGCAAACGAGAAATTCTGTGTTACCCTCTGCACCCTTTAGAGGAGATTCGATCCACCCTTTGTTGCAGAACCCGAAATTTTCCACACCCTTAATGATCCTTTCAAGGACCTACATGATGGAACATTGCATTATGTGAGAAACTGAGGTGACTTCATTTTTATTTTCCATGTAAACTACAGCTCAAGTTTAACTTAAGAAAAGCAAGCAAAAGCATCTGATGCCTCCCCATCAAAGATTGCATTGGTTTTGAAAAAACCAATTAGATTAATCCTCATAAAAAGTTTGTTTAACAATGGGCTTGTCATTAACTTCATGAATGCTAAATACTGATGAAAATGGAGTGATGCATACTTCCTGATGGACCAAGGGATCTCTAACAATACCACCTCCTCCCACCTGCATAGACAAAAGATATTCTGAGTTCAGAAAATGTTTGAAAGCTGCTATTGGCACCCTGACTTTTTACTTGTTACACCCCAATTTCTTTAATTATTTATCACACCCCAATTAAGATTAAAACACACTCTTCAAACATTATCCAGGTTATGTTAAAATTATAATCTCAACATTACAAAACATTATAACACCCATTCAAACAATTTCAGCAGTTGTTTACAATTATGATTAGGCTCATATAAAATCCTAAAAATAAAAATCTAGTGAAAAAAAAAAAAACGAGAGAGCCTTCTATTGGCACCCCAACTTTTACTTATTTTCTTATTTTTAATTGGGCTGTAATAAGTAAAAGTTGGGGTGCCAATAGCAGCTCTAAAAAGTTATGCTCATGAATACCCTCCTTTCCTTGAGTCTTATCTCTGGATAAGAAGATCAAGCTTGTAGACAAGTCAAATAAACTTCCATTTACCATAACAATGAAGGATAAGATTATTAAAATCTTTCATCACTAGGTGTGTGAGAAACCACATGGAAATGCACACAACTGTATGTGTAACCTAGACACTGTTGACAACCATTTACCCCAAAAGACCGATCTGATGGGGAAGGCGCAACTATGAATATAAGAGGATCACAGGTCGAACTGGGGCACGATACGTGAGCACGTGACACCCAGGAGCGGAGATGCTGATGTCTTACATTAAGTCCTTTTAAAGTCTTGAGACTTGAAAAACAAATGAAATCAAGATCACAGAAATCCCTCCAAACAAATGAGAAGAAGAATCACGGAAACATAAATATCATAAACATGTGTTAAGTCAGGTAAGTCATACAGGACTTCTACCTTTGGGCACGTACAGGACTTACAACTTTTAGGCCTCGTTCTATAAACAACAAAGAACTTTCTTAGCTATACTTCTTTGTTCCTACAATATTCTTTTCCTCAAACTAATTCAATTTAGTGAAGTCAAAATGAAAAGCTCGACATAGTACTGTCTTTTGTAGTTACATCAACGCACAATAGGAACCTCAAGAGAAGACCAAGCAAGTACAACATGGGGAAATAAAAGGAGAAAAAAAATTCATTGTTTTGATAAATAAGTTTGAATAGTTATTAGTGTAGAAGAGAGATCGGTTGATTGGTGTTGTATGATGAACCATTGTTTGAGATAAACTCTCTTTTCTGTTTTTTTTATTTTTTTTAAACAAATTCTTACAGTCTTTCTAAGCCAAGGAAATAAAAGAAATTACATACCTGGGATCTGCGAGCCTCGAATTGAGGCTTAACCAGTGTAACCAATATCGCTTCATCCTTCATGACATTGACTACGGTAGGGATCACCTTTATGTATAAAAGAGAAATTCATAACGTGCGTAAGGTTGATGAACTAAATAAGAAAAATTGATCATGAATGAAGGGAAACAACGGTTACGAGTGCGGTACAATAAAATCATAATATACCATTCTTCCCCTTTAAAATGTCAGTGTAATCTTTATGCGAATAATATAACATGTGTCATTCCCATCACTTACAATGGTTGAACTTTGTATTTCTATTTCACTTTCAAGTTCCAAATGCATTATTCAAGGAGATCATGAGTACATTTTTTTTTACAGTGAAAACCAAAGAAGGATAAACAAGTGTCGAATCTTATAATATACACGAACAAGTAATCAAGCAATTTAATACTTTTGCAAAGCATACCAGGAGTATAGAGATGAATGAAAGGTCCAACGTGACCAAATCCACTTTTTGTGGGAGTCCAGGAAGGTATCTTAAATTTGTCCTTTCTATAACGCAAACACGCTCGTCTCGACGAATTTTATCCGCCACCTGATGAAGTCAATATCCTTTACAGTCAGTAAGTGAATTTCATTGTTTTTACCTGAAAATGATTTTTTTTTTATTTACAGATAATGGGAACGTAAGATTTGGTGTCTTATAGGCATGGTTGAATCATACATCAGATTCTAGCAACCACAACTACTACCCTTTGATCCAGACTAAGTGATGAACCACATTTTAAATTGACCACAACCAGAAACTCACAAAGATCAGATGATGATCCCAAGCATCCAATTAGTTGATTTTGATGATCAGTAAAATGAATGCAGAGGTAAAAAAATCTAATTTAGTAACTAGATCACCAGGATCAACGGTGAGGACGGTGAGGACAGTGCCTAACTAGGCACGTGTAATGCAGATACATGGCTTGCCAGATGGCATGTCAAGGGAGCCACTTGGATGGGATGCCATGTCAGCATCATTTCCTCGTCAGACACTCTATAAATACCCAATCCAAGAGCACAGGAGAGGCAGAACAGAAGGCAGAGAAGATCTCCTCTTTAACAAAAGGGGAAGAAAAGTAGTTTAGTCTCATTTCCTTGTCCCTCTAGACAACAGAACTGAACAGCCATCTTCGTGTTTTAGGCGAGAACAAGAGCTACATGTAGCTACTTGCCATCATGTGTGCTCAAGACCTTACCCATCACTTATATTGGTGTCCTTGATAGCTCATAACGAAGCATGAGTTACACGAGTTGTAGCAAGATGTTAAGAAGTCACGTCGAGCCCAGCGTCAACAACAATCAACAAGAATCAGCATAGAACCTCACAGACACCAGGACTGCACCCCCCCAAAGCCAACAGAAAAATTCATGTAATCCTGCAGCAGGCAAGGATGGGGCAGTACCAAGTCCCCCCTCCCCACCCACTAGTAATAGTCAAGAAATAATGCTGAGGGACATCTAATTCGATGGAGGAGCAGAAATCTGATGACGTTGCGCCACTGTGCTGAAACACCAAAAGTGGTGTCTACAACTACACCTGGCAATCCGTCCAAGAGGTAACACAGAAGGTTATGGAATTGGTTAACTCGTGTGCTTCCTCAAACATGAGTGTGTCCATAAGGAAAAGAGTGTGTACACGAGCACAGGCTACAATGCTTCGTAGACCCATAGCACAATCTCTATCTTTCCAGTTACACCACCCCTACTTTCTTTGTGTACAATGGAAGGGGAGACTACACGAGAACATGTAATTTGATTTTGCATGGCCCCTAGGTGAGCACAAGGGGAACATTGAAGAGCAGGAAGATGACTGGTTTTAGGAAGAAAAATTAAGGGGTTTTGGTTAGAGGTTGACTATGAGGGTATTTACGATAGTTTTTGTGTCAAGAAAATAAAAACAAGGTCGAAGGGGCATGTCATCAGTTTGAAAACATAGGAGGGATCTTATATATTCACCAAAATGTAGAAGGATGTCTATATCACACAAAAAATTGAAAAGGGGGGAGAGGGGAATCAAGGCCAAAAGGGCCATGTAATCAAATTGAAAACACGAGGGTATCTCGAATATTCACCAAAACGAAGAGGGGTGTCCAAATCAACCAAAAAGTTGAGGGCAAGGGGGCAAATGATCAAAGAGGGCATGTTATCAATTTGAAAAAACAGGGGGTATCTCAAATATTCACCAAAATGTAGAGGGGTGTCTAAATCACCCAAAAAAATTAAAAGGTGGAAAAAGTCAAGGGGGTGGTCACAAACAAGTGAGAGTCTAGGCTGCCTTCGTATGGGGGTATTCTCAAAGTGTTGCCTTCGTTTCAAAAAAGAGCTCAGTTCAAGATTGGTCTGGATGGAGAGTGCAGTTTTGGGAGGATGTGTGGCGTGGAGAGTTCTCCTTTAAGGAAAGGTTCCCTAATTTGTTCGCTCTCTCGACAAAGAAGGGTCTATAGAAACTGATCTAAGGTTTTAGAGAAGATAGAGAGAAAGAGAAGAAATTCTGAAAAAAATCAGATTGATTATTTCTCCTTATGTATTGTTTATGTACTTACACAAATAAATAGGAAAAGACAGAAAATGACATAAATATGAAAAGACTAAAATAGACATAGACATGAAAAGACTAAAATAACTAAACTAAACTAAACTAACTAACCTAACTATTGTTAACACTCCCCTCAAACTAGGGCAAAGATATCATACACGCCCAACTTGCCCATAAGACAATCAAAATTTCCGTGACCCAAGGCTTTAGTGAGTATGTCAGCTAACTGTTGTGTGGTAGGAACAAAGATGGTGCAGATGTCACCAGAAGTGACTTTCTCCCGAATGAAATGACGGTCGACTTCAATGTGTTTGATGCGATCATGTTGAACTGGATTATGAGCGATGTTATTGGACGCCTTGTTATCACAATACAACTATGCTTGACAAACAATGTGTGATCTGCTTGACATTGATTGTAACTCACATCCTGCATAACAGAACGGAACCGTTCAAACCACGCACGCAGGGATTGTTGAGACCATATAATGACTTCTTGAGCCGGCAAATTTTCCCATCAACACTAGGAAAAAGAACTCCTGAAGGAGTATCCATGCATACTTCTTCCTGCAAATCACCATGCAAGAAGGCATTCTTCACATCTAGTTGGTGAAGCTCCCACAAAAAGTTGGCTGCCAAGGATAGAAGAACACGAATAAAATTCATTTTTGCTACGGAGCTACCGAGGCAAAAGTTTCTTGATAGTCAATGCCGTAAGTTTGAGCATAGCCTTGGCACCAAGTTAGTCTTGTACTTGTCAATCAATCCGTCAAACTTGTACTTCACTGTAAACACCCACTTGCACCCAACTGACTTCTTCCCTTGTGGTAAGGACACCAACTCCCAGGTATCATTCTTTTCTAAAACTCGCATTTCTTCATCCATAACCTGTTTCCACTTGGGATTAGGGAGAGCTTCTTTCACATTGGATGGGATGGAAACATAAGACATAGTAGCAACAGAGGAGCGATATGATGGAGACATATCATGATAAAAAACAAACTGAGAAAGAGGGGGAGAAGTACAAGTATGTTTACCTTTCTGAAGAGTTATGCGAACATTGGAATCTGAAGAAACTGGATTTGACTCCTTAGTGGTGTGGCATGATGGATCCGCAATGACTTGTTTTCCCTTTTTAGTGTAAACGTGTCCAAATAGATCAGGGTTAGGCACTAACATAGGTGGTTCAACTTCTCCAGTAAAGTCGGGAATAATTGGCAAAGGCGGCGAAACTGGGAAAGAGGATTCCGGAAGTGACTCATCATTAGTGGAATGAACAAACCATTCCCCTTGAAGAGATTGTTGATCAGGACGAGGAAAGTAACATTGATCTTTAAAGAATGTGATGTCCATTGTAATAAAACGACGACGAGTAGGTGGATGATAGTATTTATAACCCTTCTGAGAATTAGAGTAACCAAGAAACACACACTACAATGCCTTAAGGTCAAGTTCAGTGCGAGAAAACTAAAAATATAAGCAAAGCATACACACCCAAAGACTAATGGAACTACAGGGAACAATGAACAATCAGGAGAAAAGGACAACAGAGGAGGTTGGAAGTTCAAGACGTTGGAGGGAATACGATTGATAATGTAACATGCAATAAGAACTACTTCAAACCAGAAATGCTTAGCAACATTCATCACAATCAACAAAGCTCTTACTAACTCAAACAAATGACGATTTTTCCTTTCGACAGTACCATTTTGTTGGGGTGTAGAAGCACAAGAAATTTGTTGCTCTATACCTTGAGTAACACAAAAAAGATTTTAACCCCCCATAGCTATACTCTCCTCCCTTATCTGAGCGAAGAATTTTGATCTTTACTCCAAATTACATTAAAACCATCGCATGAAACTCTTGGAATATGGAATAGACATCATCTTTTGTTTTCATTAAGTACCCACGTACATCTACTATAGTCATCGACAAATGTAACAAAATAGCGGAAACCCAACAAAGAAGTAATGGGGGATGGACTCCCAAACATTAGAATGCACAAGAGAAAATAAAGAATTTTTATTTAAACTTGTTGGATAAGAAGAATGGCAATGCTTTGACAATTGACAAACTTCACATTGTAATTTTGACAACGACATAGACTGAAACAAAGAAAGAAATAGACAATGTAATACTGAAAAGAAACAAGATCCAAACGAATATGCCACCACATTATTTAAGCTTTATTGACTACCCTAATACTATTACTTTAAGAAGTATGAGCATGTGGAATGTGTTGAGACGTTGCGACGTTGAGAAGGTACAAGTCATTTGCTTCACGACCATTGTCAATCACCCTCTTTGTTGCCAAATCCTAAAAGATATAATGAGAAGAAAAAAAAAAGGTAACACTACAATTCAAATTTTTGTAATACTACTAACAGACACAAAATTAGTAGAGACTAGGAACATGTAAAACATTGGACAAAGGAAAGCTATGTGGGACTATGATGGTTCCTTTACCAACTATGAATTATAAGGAACCATCAGCTAAATGGACCTTGTTTTTTCTTGAACATGGGCTATAGGACTGAAAGAAAGACGACATACCTGTCATGTTATCTGAAGCTCCAAATCAAGAATCCAAGAGTTGGAGTGAGATGAGGAAACATGATGAACAATGGCTGGAGTACCTATGTGCAAAGGAAGAGGTGGTAGTGGAACCATCCAATAAAGCTGTCAAGCAAGTAATATCTTCCGTAGAAAATGGTGCACATACTACTGGAAAAGGTGTCTCAGAAGTGTGATGAGCGGAAGAAGATCGGCCCTTAAATTGAAATGACTAAGGACAACCTATTAAGCCCCAGCACTTTGCACAAATATGTCCAAATTTTAGTGGTCACACTTCGGCCTCTCTCTGCTATTGGGTGCCCGGGTGGGTTTATCAAACTTCTTCACTCTTGAAGCTTGTCTGTCTCCCTGTCTACTAGTTGTCATGATTGATCTATCGGTCACAGAAATATCCAGATGTCCAATAGCCACACTTCGACTCTCCTCACTTTGAAAATAAGAGTACACGGTGTTCAAAAGAGGTAGGGGATCCCTATTCGAAATCTGAACTCTAACCATCTCAAACTCAAGATTCAGACTGGCAAAAAACTGAAAGGTGTGACGGGTCTCAACATGCTTGTTGAACTAAGCACAATCTTTAGAGCTTCCCAATTGAAGGGTAAGTAGTGATCAAGCTCTTCCCACATGTTGCGCAATTCAGAGAAGTAGCCTAACAATGTCTTCTCCCTTTGTTTGAGATGCGATATATTTTGTTCCAACTAATAGATTCTTGCATTATTTTGAGCCTGAGAATAAGTTTGAGTCATCAAATCCCAAATCTGTTGTACGGTCTTCAAGAAGAGATATCCTCAACTAATATGGGGTTGCATTGAGTGCAGCAATCATGACATAACCAAGGCATTCTCAACGTCTCATTGGTCGTAATTAAGATCTGAGATATTAGGTTGTTTCTCCTTCCCATTCAAATAGCCTACCTTCCGTCTTCCATGGATGGCTAGCTTCGTAAACTGAGCCTTCTCCAGTTAATTCGTGCCATCAAGTTTGATTGTGGTGATCTAGAGGTTTGGAATTTCATCTCTGACTTGCAAGGATCCAAATCCGTTATTGGTAGACTGTCTTAAAGTTACTTCTGACATGACTTCGGAGAGTCCAGATTACACTAAAAAATTACTCGAAAACACTACCAAACTACTTAGAACCTAAGAGGAGCCCTATTATCGCATTCCGGATGAAAGCAAGGGACTAGATGGCTAGAGGTAACCTTAGGAAACCTGCTACAACACCTAAGATAACCCTAAGAACCTGTGGCAGCCCTTAGGGCGTCTGTAGGGACCTGCGTCAGCACCTAAGTGGTTGTGGGGACCTGTGGCAGCACCTAGGGGGAGTGTTCGGGGCTCTCTTCCATTTTCTTGGTCGTCATCAACGCTCTGATACCATGTAGAAATTGATCTAAGGTTTTAGAGAAAATAGAGAGAAAGAGATGAGAAGAAATTCTGGAAAAAAATCAAATTGCTTATTTCTCCATGTGTATTGTTTGTATACTTACACAAATAAATAGAAAAAGACAGAAAATGACATAAACATGAAAAGACTAAAATAGACGTAGACATGAAAAGACTAAAATAGACAGACATGAAATGACTAAAATAAACATAAACTAAAATAATTGTTGAATAATTTTGTTTCTATTAGGTTTTTTAGTCTTTTCTACTATGTAATCCCTTTAAAGCCTAATTAGGACTACTTAATTAATCATCAATTTTAATCCTCTCAATTCAACTTGGTATCAGAGCCTCTATCATCCTCCTCCTTGCGACAACCTCCATCAATCCTCGACTCCATTAAAACTACTTCCACTACACTTCTTATGCTCGATAACCATCTCACCCTTACCGAGGTTCTTCCCACTCCTTAATCGCACCATGCGATAAGGTTCTCTTTCTTCAGATCTCTGTGAAGGGTTGTAAGCAACAACAGAGTTGTTGTATGGTGAGGTTGCAGCAACAATAGGGCTATTGTTTGGTAACCAACAGAGGCATGCACTGTCGCAGCCGGTTGTTGAAGATCGTAACAACAACAGGTGGTTGTTTTTAGTCAGAATAGGTCAGGCGACACCTATTTGACCTCCACAGTGGCTTGCAACATAGCAAGTTGTTATTTTGAAGCAGTCGACTTGTTTTTTAACCTCCACAAAGGCTCGCAACACAGCATGTTGCTGTTCTGAAGCCTGCAATCACAGCAGGTTGCTATTTTGAAGCTCACGACATAGCAGGTTGCCGTTCTGAAGCCTGCGATTACAGCAGGTTGTTGTTCTGAAGCTCGCAACACAACATGTTTTTCTAAAGCCTACAATCACAGCAGGTCTGCTATTTGAGGGTGGCGACAGTTGTTTGAGGCTATTCTCACAGCAATGTTGCTTCTTGGTGCCAACAATTGTGCTAATGACTACTCGGGTCACCCACAACTTTGTTTAATCACCTTTCACACCTCTTACAATCGTGCATTTTCACCTTTAGGGTGTTGCGCTCCTTGAAAGCCGTCCCCTCATCTTATTTGAACTCTCTTCAAATCAAAGTACACCAACAATTTGATGGCCTCCAAGACACCCTCTTCCTCGATCACCAGTAATAGTGATGGATCGAGTAGTCTTCCTTCTCATTCAACCAATTTCCAGGCATTCAAATTACCACCGTGAAATTAGATGGTCCTAATTATCTTCTTTGAGCACGATCAGTTGAAATGTTAATTAGTGGAAAAGGAAAGATCAGTTACCTTACAGGGGCAAACAAACAACCGCTCAAACTGATACTTCTTACTCCTGCTGATTTGCTAATGATTCTATGGTCCGTTCTTGGTTGGTTACATTATGCAACCAGACATTGCAGCTGGTTTTATGTTCTCAACAACAAAACAGATATGGGATTTAGCAAAGAGCATTTATTTGTAACATCAAAACAACGTCCGGATCTTTAACTTAAAGCGTGAGATTTCCCGTCTTTCGCAAAATGACTCTTCAGTCACCACCTATATCACAGCTACGTGCTCGGTGGGAAGAGTTGACCTTCTATTCCTCATCCTACACCTGGAAGAACCCTCTTGATGAGGCATCATATGCGTCGATTCTAGATAAGAATCGAGTTTTTTAGTTTCTAACCGGTCTTTGGGATGAGTTTGAGTATGCGAAAGTTCATTTATTGGGTATGAATCCTATTCCGTTCCTACAGACTACATATTCTTATGTCTTGGCCGATGAGAGTCGTCGCGTAGCTGTCCTACCTCATTCTTCAGGAGACACGCTATGCTTGCTCGTCTACCTTCTCCACAGCCTCTCAGTGGGTCTCTGCCTACCCGTCAGTGACATAAGTGCGATCATTGTGGAAAGTTGGGTCATGTGAAGGCTCGTTGTTATACACTTTGTAGTCGTCCTAATCAGCAACGTCAACAATCTCAACGATCTTCAGCTCATGTAGTCTCTCACCCAACTACTAATCCAACACCTCCTTCAGTTATTACTTCCTCCTCGGATTCGATATCTCTATCCCAGGCTGAGCTTGACAAGTTCAAGAAATTCTTCAATCAAATGGAGATTTCATCTCAGCTGGTCTCTACTTTCGCTCACTCAGGTACCTTTGCATTTGCACACAGTGTTTCCACCACTTCCTCACTATGGATCATTGATTCTGGTGCCTCAGATAACATGATCGATACATCCTCTCTGTTCAAAACCTATAGTATTTGTTCTGATCATCGCAAGGTTCACCTGGCCGATGGTTCTATCTTCTATAACTGGTCAAGATCATTTTCGTGTTACATCTTTATCCTTAACACATTGCATGTTCCTCAACTTGCTATTAACCTAATATCTGTTAGTAGCATTATCAAAAATTTGAATTGCAATGTAACTTTTTATCCATATTATTTGTCTTTCAGGATCTGAGGTCGAAGAGGACGATTGACACTGGACATGAAGTGAGTGGCTTGTATCTCTTGGACATACTCGTTTCACCTAGCACCTATTCTACTTCTCAGCTTAGTAGTAGTAATAGTCAATCTAATAAGGCACTTACGTTTAGGCCATATTTCCTTTGGGTATTTGAAACACATGTTCCCTGCTTTATTTAATAATAACAATTTGCTTGATTTTTCTTGTGAAACTTGCCAATCAGCTAAATTTGTGCATTTTTCTTATCCTATTAGTATGAATACTACTGCACCTGCTATGTTTGACCTAATTCACTTTGATGTGTGAGGTCCTTCCCCTGTCACATCCACTATTGATTTTCACTATTTTGTCTTGTTCATCAATGACCATAGTCATACCACTTGGGTCTATCTTATGAAACACGAGTGAAGTATATGAGATCTTCAAGCAATTTCTCGCCATAATTCATACCTAGTTTGGTCGTACCGTCAAGACTTTCCTTTTTAATCATGATACTGAGTACACCTATAGTGAAGTATTGAAAATTTGTTTAGAGTCTGACATTGAGCATCTAATGTCCCATGTTAAGACCTCTCAACAAAATAGTCGATCAGACGTCATATTCTAGAGTTATCCCATGCCCTCTCTATTGGCATGAACGTGCCACAATCCTATTGGACCGATGCAATTCTTACTGTTGTTTACCTTATTAATCGAACCCCCTCCTAGGTTCTTCAGTTTGTCACGTCCCTCTCTCAGCTCTATCCAGATCGTCCCTTATTTCCCCTTCCTCCGCGTGTATTTGAATGCGTCTACTTTGTTCAAATTTTTTACCAAACTCGTACTAAACTTCATCCTAAGGCCGTAAAATGTATCTTTTTGGGTTATTCCTCTACCCAGAAAGGATACCGTTGTTACCATCCTCCTTCTCGATGGCGTTTCATTTCTCAGGATGTTTCCTTTTTTGAGCATACTCCATACTACAATGGGTCTGTTGGCATTCAAACTGAGTGATTTCCCCTAAATTCCCTTGATGATGATCCCTTCCCTTCTTTATTTCCTCTTCCCATGTTTATTCCTCCTTCTCCATCCTCTGTCAGTTCGTTACCTCCTCTACTATTGATTTTCACTAGGCGGCCACGCAATACTACCATCACTCCTATGTCAGACCAACTCACTTCCTCACCTCCAACTCCGCCTCCTTCTGTCCCTTATGATGATTGTCCTATTGCCACTCATAAGGGTAAGCGCACTTGTACTTATCCCATTTATAATTATATATCTGATTTTGCCCTCTCACCTTCTTATCGGAGTTTTCTTGTTTTTGTTTCCGTTGTTTCTCTTCCTAATACTATTGTAGATGCTATTACCCATCCTGAATGGCGAGCAGCTATGAGTGCTCTTGAAAAGACTCAGACTTGGGAACTTGTTCCTCTTCCACCTGGGAGGACAGCTGCAGGATATTGCGTTTTCACCCTTAAGCATAATCCTGATGGTTTTATTGCTCGTTATAAAGCACGTCTGGTGGCAAAGGATTATACTCAGACTTATGGAATTGATTATCAGGAGACATTTGCTCTTATTGCCAAGATGACCACCATTCGAATTCTCTTTTCTATTGCCGCTATTCAAGGGTGGCCTCTCTTTCAGTTAGATGTCAAAAATGCATTTCTCAATGGTGATCTTCAGAAAGAAGTCTATATGGTGCAACCTCCTAGTTTTCTCACATTTGTTTCTCCTGCACATGTCTGTCGTCTTCGCCATTCTCTCTATGGACTAAAGCAATCTCCTCGCGCATGATCTGAGCGATTTATCAAGGCCATGCATCAATTTGGTTTCCATCAGAGTTCTGCTGATCAAACCCTTATCTTGCATTACTCTCAGAGAAAAATCTTACTTAGGACATCAATTTGAGATTAAGGACCTTGGGCATCTTCGCTATTTTTTGGGTATTGAGGTTGCGCGATCCCATTCCGGTATATTTATCTCTCAGCATAAGTATGTCCTTGATTTAGTCAGTAACTCCGGTCAATTTGGTTCTCTTCCCGCTAATACTCCTATTGAGCATAATTATAGGTTGGCTGATTCTGAGGGGGAATGTTTGTCGGATATTGGCCAGTATCAACGTCTTGTGGAGAAATTGATCTACTTGTCTATAATTCGCCCTAATATTGCCTATGTTGTTAGTATTGTAAGTCAGTTTATGCACTTGCCTCGAACATTTCATCTTATTACTGTCTATCGTATTCTTAGAGATCTTAAGGGATGTCCTGGTCGAGGTATTTTGTTCAGTAATCATGGTCATCTTCGCGTTGAGGCATGAACAGATGCAAATTATACTGGTTCAGTGATTGATAGACGGTCACTTCTGAGTACTGTACTAAAATTGGTGGCAACTTGGTAACTTGGCACAGTAAGAAGCAGGATGTGGTTTCTCGGTCCAGTGTTGAATCAGAATACAGAGTTATGGCACTTGAAGTGTGTGAGTTGTTGTGGCCCAAGACCTTACTAGTTGATTTGTGTCTTCCCGTGACAGTCCTTTTTTTCACTATATTGTGATAATAAATCAGCTATTAACATAGCAGCAAATCCGGTTCAGCATGACAGAACAAAGCATATCAAAGTTGTTCTACATTTCATTAGAGAAAAGATTGTTTCTGGATAGATTTGTACTCCATTTGTTCCTACATCTCAACAACTCGTTGATATTCTTATTAAAGGTGTTAGCAAGACCACCTTTGAAGGTGTCATGTCCAAGTTGGGCGTTGTTGATATCCACACACCAACTTGAGGGGGAGTGTTGAATAATTATGTTTCTATTAGGTTTTTTAGTCTTTTTATCATTTTTAGTCTTTTCCACTATGTAATCCCTTTAAAGCCTAATTAGGGCTAATTAATTAATCATCAATTTTAATCCTCTCAATTCAACTATAACTAATCTAATTACTGTTAACAAGGTCTCCCTATGGCATCTTGTTAGGATCTTTCAAGGTCAGAGTCGATGGGGATTTAGGCTTCATGAGAAGATTCAATGATTGGGAAGTGGACAAGATGGCCTCTTTGATGGATTGCCTTGATGGTGTTTTGAGGGGAGCAGGTAGGGACGATGGGCGCTGGCGAGTTGTAATCGCAGTAGAGTCTTCTCGGTTAGCACCTTCTACTCTTTGATGGTGATGCTATAGCCATTTGGGGCTCTAAAATCCCCTCAAAGGTTTTTTCTTTTTCTTTTTTTCATTTGGGCAGCATTGCTAGGGAGAATTCTTGCAAGAGGACCAAGTAATCAAAAGAGGTATTAGAGGTCCGAACATCCATCTTATGTGCATGAATGGTGAGTAGACGGCCGACCATGTGATCATGCACTACATGACGGTCCATTGTGTCTGAATTATTCTTTGGGCTTGCTTGTTCTAGAGGTTGCTTTCCCCATTCGATTCAGTCGCTTTTCCAGCCATGAGAGGGTGGGGCTTCTCGTTCAGAGGTCCAAGCGATTGCTTTGGAGTAGTGCTCCCTTTGCGATTTGCTAGGGAATTTGGAAGGAACGTAACAGCCATGTCTTTGAAGGAAAAAGTGAGTTGGTGGATCAGTTGATCACGTCAATTATGGGTTTTCTGTTTTTCTGGTGTAAGATCTTCAAAGAACTTAAGAGGGAATTCCTTGAAGAATTTCATGCGTAGATGAGACAAAGGTTTGTTGTATAATCGATTGCTAGGTGTTCTTCTTTTGCTGTTTCTACGTGCTTGTAGTCACCTCGACCATCTTTTCTTTAATAAAATTTTGTTGGGAATTAAAGAGATTGAGAGGGGGGGGGGGGGGGTTCTCCTTCACTTTTATTGGGAATTAAAGAAAAAGCCAGAGATATTTTTTGCTGGTCTTAAAAAAAAAAGCTAGAGATAAATTCTTTTTCAACATCTAACACATTTTAAGTAGATAGAATTCTAAAATTAATTTAATGAGCAAAGGAAGTAACAAAACCTGTCCATATCCTACATCAACTCCATAAACAAATGATGCACCATACTGAAGCAAGCAATCAGTAAATCCTCCAGTAGACAACCCTGAATCTAGAGCTACTTTTCCAGCAACGTCAACGCTTAGTTGTTCAATAGCAGCCTCTAACTTGTATCCTCCTCTGTATTAAAAGCACAAATAATAAAATAAAGAAATCTTCTTATGATTTTACCGGGTCATCTTAGAAAGCGAAATCTAACATGTTAAACACATAGAAAGGATGTTTCTGACGAGTCATCACCTACATACATATTTTGGAACCTCAGCCATTATCTCTACAATGGCTTTATCGGAAACTGGTGTTCCGGCCTTGTTGACAACTCTTCCATCCACAAATACTTTGCCTGAAATTGGGTATGGGTTGGATAAGAATGATAAGAGACCAAAAGAAATACACATGTATACATAAAACATCCATTTCAAAGGTGACATCTCCGTAAAATTCTAGCTTTTGAAAGAAAATTACATTTGATTTTGTCGCAAGTACACAAACAAGTGAACATTGTTGTGCCGAAAAGGAGTAAAAAAATCAATGTTACTGGTTGTAGCCCAAGATATTTACTTGTCAGTGTATTTTCCTTGTAGATCCTAAACTAAAGAATATTGAGGCTTTTAAAAAATAAAGAATATAACATGGACATGCCCTTCACTTTGGTACTCCAACCAGATTCTTTCGAATCAGAATAGTTTTTTTTTTCCTTCCTGAATTCAATCTAAACAGAAATAAACAAATTATTAATAACAGTCATGTGTGAACCAACTTGCATTGTCTAGTTCAGTGACTCAAAATGGCATTTGACATTTATGCTTTGAGGCTCACCACCAAGTCAAGACTACACCAAAATTCCCAGAGGCTTATTGAAATGCGGAAGTGCTTGAAGGCTCATGACACAAAATACTAAGGTTTTAAAGAAAGAAAAAGCAAAATATTCAGGCTTGTTACATCTTTTTATTATCAGATGTCAGGGCTGCACATCTCACGTTCATATATTTAATTTTGTAAAATCTTAAAAATGAAATTTTCATTCAGCTTTTTCTCTTTCTATCCCCTATATAATAAGCTAGTCTTGGTTAAATAACAGCAGAAAAAAAAAAAAGAGCACACCCCATAAAAATAGATCAACCACTTTTGCACAAGTTCCCTTGGATTCCCCCCCCCCCCTTTTTAAATTTATTCTATTATACTTATTTTCATTTTCAGCATTCATTTATTTTGCTTGTAAGGCTTATGCTCTATAACCTCAAGGCTTACACCACACACTTTTAGGCCATTAGAACTCCTAACTCCATGCCTCTGTGTTTGAAAACATTGGTCTAGTTTAGCATTGTATTGCAAAGTATTGAAACAAGAATAGGTCTAAGTAGACCCGTTCTTTTACTAAGATAGTGTTTGCAAATTTCACCTATATATATATATATAATAGAAGATACTCATTCAGTACAAAATGCGACATTTTGAAAGCATCTCCATTTCAATTGCTTGGCATTATCCTCAACAAAGCACATAAAAAGAACATAAAAGACAGCTTGCAGCTCAATAATGCAACTCACCTTGTAGGATCCAGGACTGTATAAAGGTTCGACTATATTGCTGAAACCTTTCAAGACAAATTTCATCGAGTCTCCTTTTCCTGAAAATGTCAATGGTGGATGAGGATAGTAGCTGATAGTTTCTTTATGAAGTAATTCACTTAGAAAACCTATACTGACATTACATCATCATCTTTTTATTGTTTCCTTCCAAGTTCCAACCATTGAAGTTCAAAACACTTTTGACTTCTGGCCTAAAAGGGATTTACACTTACTTTCTTCTCAATTTTATGAAAAGGCATTGTTAGTGATACATTGAATGAAGATCATGAAAAGGCAACTTTTGCTTTCTTTTAGAGAATGTACAGAGTTCTTCAACATGGTCATAAACAAGATAAATTGCATTAATTTGGTAGTGTGGACCTAGGATTCCATACATGCCTTTTTGTTGAAAATGGAGTAATAGGCACATATCACCATCGCTTAGGCAAGCATAAAAGGGTAAGACTAGAGTAAAACAATTCAAATATATGACAGCATGACGGGAAGCTAACTTGAAATACAATATTAGGATATTGAAACACAAACACTTCCTAGAGATGAATCACCCCTCACCCCTTTCCGCCAATTAGCCACAATCAGCAATGTTACTACCATGGAAAGCCTTCATAATGGTGGACAGTCCACAAGTATAAAGTCCCACGACTTAGCTTACATTAAGAAGATTTGTACTTATATTACATTATTACCAAAAACCCTTGCACTTTATTCTTTCCATACGCTCCCAAACACTTCCCCATTGAATTGAGAAAGCCTACCTTCCAACAAACATGAGGCCAAGCATCTCTCTTGAGAGAAACACCCACAAGAACTCAAAAAGAGATAAGAAAAAGCTCCAGACAACCCTAGTTGATCTACAATGAATAGTTAGGTGGCTAACATTCTCTCTTGCCCTTTTACACACGATGCATCTGTTTGGAATCATCATCTTCCTGTGATTAAGGTGGTCCAAGGCCAAGATTCTGTCCATAGCCAAAGTCCAAATAAAGGCCTCTCTTCCTTTGGAGGGGCACTTGAATCCTATAAACCAGACATACTTGAAGGGATCTTCAGAAAATGAGCTAAACCATCATTAAAAGATAAAACTGAAAATATACTCTTTTGAGTCATTCCATATAGGGTTATCCTCCACCTTAGGCTGAATGTGGGTTTCTTTGAGTCTTCAAAATCCATGTGGTCTTCACTTCCCTATCCAAAATATTTTTGTAAGATAGAAGACACAACAGTTTCTTCACCTCTTCTATCAAAGCATACATACACCAAAATCTCTTTGATCGAGGCTAAAATAACACAGAGGACAACATAGCACTACATGCCACCCACACTGATCATCATCCCACAATTTAACGCGTTTCCTCACTTTAAGATCAACACCATTGAGGAAGACTTCATGACACCTCAGGAGCCCTTTTCTTGTTCCTATTCCATAGTAAGTCTTGGCATCCTTATCATCCCAACCTCTAGATTAATGCTAAACTGATTATAGTTTTCCATAGAGATAGGTGCTTTGTACTGAATCTCCATAACCATTCGCCTAGCACGCAGGCTTTGTCCATTATTTTCATTCTGTTTATCCTAACCATCTAAACTTCTTGCACAAACACATCAATTTCCATCTAACCACATGAAATTTAATTTGGGATCCTCTCTCATTCCATAAGAGTTCTCCTTGAATTTTCCCAAGTTATTCGCCACTGGGATCGAAATTTTGAATGAAGAAATACAACATATAGATATGCTTGCTATTGTACTCTCAATCAATGTAATTCTCCACCTGAAGGATGAGAAACTATTCTTCAAAAAGGCAATCTTCTTTCCAAATTGTCTAGCACAAGATCCCAAATCTTCGAGGAAATTGTCAAGAAACTACAAGAAAAGGGAGACCCACACTTGCAACTAAAGATGTATAGCATTATCTTTAATAATTTCATCCATTTTCTCCAAGCTATAAGTAAAAAATATTTCTTTAAGATACTATCAACCCTAAAATTGCATCAAAGCATTGTTTAATTCCCTTCAAGTTATGAGCCTCTTCTCAAGATGCACCCCAAAAGATAACAATATCATTTATGAATCGAAAGGGGAGAAATAATTGACCCATACAACCCTACTTAAAAAGATTGATATTAGGCCTGCAAATTCAGATTTGTAAAATAATTTGCAAAGAGATTTGAAGGTGCCACCTTGATGAGGTGGTGAAGTCTATGAGTGGCAATACCAATGACCTAGGATCAAAACCCCGCCTCACTTGTTTACACCTATAAAAAAAAATGCTAAGAAATTCGACCATTATGATAGACTAAAAGCCAGACAATGGGTTGCCCTACATCAAACCCTTGAACTCCTAAATAAGCTTTCAGAAGATCGTGAGAGAGGAAACACATTCCACAATCTATTGTCTCCATTGAGCCCTAGTCCCATTCTACTTGTTAAGTAGTCTAAAAAGCTCCATTGTGATGCACATGATCACATATACCCTCTAGACAATTTCACGAACCAACCTCGATCTCTTCTCCCTCTTTCTTGAGTCAATGTTTTCACTAGTAATTTGCAGTCCCATATGGATATATACTTCATGCATAAGGTGAGGGTTCTCTCAAGGATGTGTTTTACCCATGAGCATGTCCCAACCAACAAAAGACACTCCTTAATGAGTGTATAAGTGTAGGACAAGTGCTTGGAGGCCAGAAAAGTTCAATCTATGATGATTCCCAAACCTCAAGCCCACAAAAAATTCCAACAAACATGTATTTTCATACATGACTTGCTCATTGAGTCTATTTGCCCTATTTAGAGGCCGAACTATACTCCGTTTGCTTCTTGGCTCTTTGCTTTACTTTTAAACTATAAAAAGGACCCCAAAAAAATGAGTTTTCAACTTCATATTAGATCATTCTTTAGTAATCACCACGTAGGTGGGTGAGACAAGGTGCCTAACACCTTCCTTGTCTCACAACCGAATCTCCCTACCTAGTTCTTCGGTGGACCTTACCTTTTCCATTGATGAGAGTCACTATAAAAGCCTAAAAATCAGATTTCAAAATCCTTTTACATGGTGTCCATTCACACCTTAAATCTTGAATGGTGGCGACATCATTGTAATCCTTTACACTCTCACCACATATCTACAGCTATATTTCAGCATCCAACACAGATAAACAAGCATAGATACCTATAATTATATATCATGAGATCGTGAAATAGCTTTGACAACCCACTAAAAAAAAATGGAACAGAAAAATGAGAAGCAAACGAAATCGCAGAAGGCTTACTTTTTATGTGGTTGGATCTTTCCAGATTTTGAAACTGCATAGGTTCTAACTACAAAATGCATAGGGGAATGGGTCCATGTCACTGAAAAAGAAAAACATAACAGCAATTCAGAATGCCTCACCAAATGACATAAAAAAATGAATCAAAATTTGCCTCACCAATCCATGCCTCGTCAAATTATAAGGGATTATTATTATTGGTATACAGAAAAGAAATAGGGAAGGCAATGGATATTTCAGAAATTGTAGAAAATAATTCCATCAAGGCAACTACAGAAACCAAACACATCCTTTGTATTATTTCAACAGAAACACAAACAGAGAAAATGAGGGACATGGGTTTGTGTACACCAAGTAAATGTAGTCACAAAGAAAACCATAGAAATTTGAACGGTGGGTATGTGAACAAACGGAAATTTTATTTGAAAATAAAGAGAACAAGAACAAAGAAATGTGCGAGAGATGCGTATGAGCGAGGTGAAAAGAAACAAGAACAAGTACCGGGTAGTCTTGGTTTTGAATTTTTGGAGAAGAAAAAGAAGGTTGCGGAAGAACGTGAGACCGGAAGCTTTAGTAGCACCTGAGACATTTCTTCTCTTTCCACTTAAATAACTCACTCCGATTCTCTCTCTCTCTCTCTCTATGCTAAGTCCAATAAACTCAACTGTTTTATGGAGAGAGGTTTGTCTCAAATTTCAACTGGATAGCATCGACCATGGGGACATGGAGGAATGTCAGCCCAAGGTCAGTGCTCTTAGATATTCCTCGATTTGAACCAGCTTAATCTCGAGGACCATTATAGTGTTTTAATCCACCCTAGGCCAGTTTGATTGGGCATACAAAAGGAGCGAACTAAAATATAGGTCCATGTCTCGTCCATGTCCGACACCAAGCTGACTCGAACATATGTCTCGTTAGGCATTAAGACAATGATTTTTAACCATTTAAAAAATCTGGTGAAGAAGATAAAGTTCTCACCCTTTGTTCTTTGGTTTACTTGATTGAGAAAATGAGCAAAAATCGATTTGGGGGTAAAAATGATAGGTAAAACTCGTTGGTCTCAGTTATTTTGGACAGTATATTTTTATATCTCGTCTGAAATATATCGTTCGTCTCACAAGATTTCGCAAAATCAAAAAACCTCACCCGTCAGTCTCGTCCATGCCTAATATCGAGACGACTCAAGCGAAACGTCTGAGATGAGTTTTGAAACCATGGTTTGCTTGCATAGAAATTTGAAATCCATGAAAAACATATAAGATGGAAAACTAAAATTTTCATCTCAAAGATAAAGTGGAAAAAAAATCAAAAAAGGGAGGAGGGGAGAGAGAGAGAGAGAAAGAGAGAGAGTGTGTGTGTGTATGTGGAAGTGAGGTGGCGGAGCAAAGGTGAGAATGGGCAGTGGCAAAAGAGTAGGGTGAAGGCAAGAGGAGGAGGGGGAGATGAAAGAAAGGAGTGGAGGTAAAAGTTGTAATACCCTGAGTTTTAAACTTGTATATCGAGAAAATCAAAATAGTAAAATTTTGATAAAATTTTAAAAAAAAGTCTTAGGGTAAAACACTCGAATTTTGTTCTGTTCATTTTTAACAAAATCTGACTTTTCCATTGGATTCAAAATGATCAAAAAACATACTTTAGCCTATAAGCTCGCTCAAATTCAAGTTCGGACGGAGAAGTTACAAAATCCTCGATTTTTGTGTCGGACGGGATCTAAAAAGATAAATTTTCGTTAGAGCGAGAATTAGTAAAATTCAATCGTACCATTATGTCCGCAACAAAAAATTATAAAGAATGGAGTATTCATTCACCAATTTCCTAGTTCGAAAAGTCAAGATACCACCAACAATAAAAATAAATAAGAAAATACTCATTTTGCCTTCAAACCCTTATAAATAAAAGAACTTAAAGTTCTTTTATTTCATTATCTTCTCTCCAACGAGCCCAAAACCCAGCTAACTAAAACAATCAAGGTTTCAACCCTCTTCCCATCAAGATCCGTCGCGAATGAAACATAGTTGAGTCTCGACGAAAAAGGAAAAGTTATCAACGTCAACAAGTTTTACAATCTCACCATCGTTGATTTTCATTTTTTATTATTCCTCTCTAGCTCTCATAAAAAATCAGTGAGTAGGTTTCGACACATCCCACTCGGGGTTTCATCTACTTAGATGAAGACTCGTCCTCCATCGTAGAAGGGAAGGGGATGCCGTCATTTAGAACTTCGCAGTTACCCGATTGTTTTGCACCAAAGTCCACCCAACCTCGATTTTTGCACATCCAACTTCGACTTTCATGCTAGCTCATCATTTCTGACAACCACAATCTTTGGTAGGGGACTCTCAATTCCTATTAGTAATCGTAGATTTCGAAGATTGCATTTAGGTTTTTAACAAAAATTGTAATATGTTTTAAATCGTAAAATTATTTATTGTTATTTCAAATTCATACAAGACCTACATATTTGATGTGTTTTAATTGTATTTTAATAATTGATATGTGGGTGGGATAATGAAACGAAGAAACAATGAAAAAACTCAAAAAATTGGTCGAAATTCCAATTTTCGCACAATCCGCCAGTTCTGTCTGCAGGACTGGCGATGCCACCACCAGAAACATAATTCTACCACCGCCAGTTTTCATCATAACTGATTTTGACAATTCGATTTTTGCACATTTCTAGAATCCCGTTTTGACTAACTTTACTATAGTTTTAAGTTAAATTGTCAAAAATGAATTTTAAATTTTGAAAATGATTAGTATTAAAGGAATTTATGTTGTTTGATGGATTTTAGAAAAAGAAAATGGTATTCGAAAAACCAAAAAGTTTACATACCAGAAAGAAAGGAAAATGGATTAAACGGTAAAATGTCTGAATCACACCCGAGTGGTGATGTCGGCATTTTATAATGTTATGTTATGTGTGGATTGATGAACGAATATCCAAGGTAATTTACTTTCTAATACATGTTTATTTACTTTCTATTAGCGCAAGGCACTAATTTAATTTTTGCATTATTATTTAATTTAGATTGGGGGACCACAATTGCATGGTAGGGAATTGAATATCCATTTTCAACTCTGTAATGTTAATTTCTCATTTGTTTTCAAAGAAAAATGATATATATATATATATATATAGCTATTTTGTGAATTGTTAAAAAGCTTGTGAATACCTAAAAGAATAGTCCGTCATATCGTTTGAAGTGACATGTTATCTTAGGATGTACAATAGGGACAACCAAGCTCATACGTGGTATGAGACGCATATGAAAGTAAAGTCACAACTGGAATTCAGGTTTATTCTTTTATATCTTTACTAATGAGTGGTCGTACATGAATGAGAATGTATAATGGGAATATCATGTACGCTTGATAGTCATAAACGAAAATGATTGGTTAGTGATTACTAACAGTCTATAATAGTCAAACATCTTGACACATCAAAAAGAGACCCATTACTTATGGTCACGTCAAACAGCCAGTTTGAGCCGAATAAATGATCAACCAACCGTGGTAATGCAGCTACCAGCCACAAAATCAAGAACTAAAATTAGTAAAGGATTGGAACATCATGTCCCCACTTAAAGCGATCTAGTCATAGAATCCCAACTCCCTAATTCCACTACTCCACCACTATGTATTATGTATATGTTATTCTAGTCTGAATTATAAACTGAAAAGCATATTTACTATTTCAATATTATCAATTAGAATGGTATAAAAAGAAAATGTTATATTATAAGTACTATTGCTCATTGTAATGTGAATTTTAACTGTTTAGTTGTTCATCTCTATCTATATGTACCAATTAATCATAGTTTGTCTTGAAAAACTATACATGTATTGAAATGATTGAGAATGCTTACTCGTT
Source organism: Akebia trifoliata (assembly GCF_017979445.1). NCBI lineage: Eukaryota > Viridiplantae > Streptophyta > Magnoliopsida > Ranunculales > Lardizabalaceae > Akebia > Akebia trifoliata. Next base: position 32,011,969 of record NC_141382.1, on the reverse strand, counting down.
CATGTTAGGAGAGGTTATTAATAGGAATTATTTGTTCACCTACTAGGTAACCATTGTTACTCACATTTTCCTTCCTATTTTTTTTAGTTTCAGAGCCTCCTATTGTCGAGGCGGGCGTAAAGCCGATGAGTGAGGAGAATCTGGTTGGTCATATAGACGACCAGAGTCTGCTACCTAGTGAGTAATGGGGCTTTATCTAGTCGAATCAGTCCCTACAGGTTGTATATAGATTTTGGAGTCGAAAGTTAGGACTTTTTTAAGCGATAAGACATTTTTGTAATTCTATATATTTTTACTCCTTCCACACTTTGATCTATCTTTACATTGTTCAATGCTTACAGTATTTTACTACTTGTGTATTTTTAGCGTATAGGTATATATATACATGTTATATATAATTTATTAGGTTGTCGTGTGCCTTGGAATGCTAACAGAAACAGAGGAAATCATGTTGAAGCCTTGAGACGCTGTCTAGTACCTCGAAATTTGACATGGGATTTTGTGTTAGTGTTCTCGAGATGCCACAGAAGTGAAGAAGAAGAAAAAATAGTAAAGTAGTAATGGCGACTATTGAGAATGACAATGAAAGCTGAGAATGGTGATGATGCTAATTTTCTATAGGTATAGGTGGAAAAATGAGATTCAGTATTTGGTGAATTTTTTATGAGGGTGAAAAATCATTTTCCATGGAAAAAATTGAATCAAACAAAGGAAATTGTGATTTTCCATGAAAAAATCAATTTCCCTCTAATTTTCCATGGGTTATCAAACAAATCCTTCAAAGTGTCTGTTTTAACATAGAAAAATGTGAAATCTAACCAAATTTAGAATTTAGAGGGAATGTTGTTTTTCTACCAATAATTTCATAGTTCGCTACAATTCCAAGTTACAAAGATGTTGTTAAGGTCAATTTGATTGCATGTAAAACAAAAATCCATGAAAAATAAAAATCCTTAAAAGTGATTCCACCATTTGATTGCATTTAAAAAAACACATGACACAAATTATATATATATATATATATATACATATATAACAATGCATGGGAATAAGAAAAAGAATTAGGGTACATTTGATTGTGAGGAAAATTAGGTGGAAAATTGCTATGTGCATGTGTTTGAAGCATTAAATCAAGGAAATTTGCATGAAAAATAATTTACTTGTACTCGAGATTTATCACGTTTAATGGAAAATCCTTTTCCTTACACTCTCTTAAAAAATGATTTGCCAACACACGAAATATTAAAAACACACATACACACACACACACACAAAAATAAAATAAAAAAGTGAATCGAATTTGAAACTTATACCTTTTGAAACTCTTCCTCACCAAGAAATTGTACAGTTTCTCACTATAAGTTATCTTATTTTTTATATCTTTTCTTTCTCCCTCTCTAGTTTCTTTGATTCTTCAATGAAGAATCATCATCAGAAGATGTAACTGTAGGTTGGCTTCTCAATTCAAATTTTGAGGACAAAAAAAAAAACTTGGTCCAACGTATAAGATTTTATCAATGGCCCTGCTTGTTTACACCGCAAACCGTTGCAAATACAAAATTTTGTATTTGTAGAGACTTACGTTTACTGAATTTTATGTAATTTTACGATTATGGTGTTTGGTTGTGTCTAATGTAAAATTTTACATTTGCTTGATTATTCTGCAAACACAAAAAAATAAAAATAAATAAATAAATAATTCTTAAAAAAAAAATTTAAGTTAAATAATAATTAACACATGGTTCTATATCATTTTAAATAAATTGAAAGATAAATTAAATCATTCAACTAAAAGTCTCATACAACTCATAGAATTGTTCATAATTCAATAAATTAAACTCCAAAAATTATTCAAAAACTAATAAGATAAGTTAAATTATATTAAAAAAAAATCTCCTACAACTCCCATGTAGAGAGTGTCATCTATCACAATCGCAAGCTGGGGTTGTGACCCAAGATAAAGCACATGTCTCCTACGAAGTTTTGGAAGGTACGGTTTCTAATTATAATGTTAGAAATTTGAATTTTATTCAATACTGACTCCTTTAGATCATATACTTCTGTTAAGATTTTGCACACTTGCTAGAGCTATAAATTTTCGAGACGGGTCGAGTAATAAAACAATCTACACCACTGATAGATTATGATTGTTAAATAGTTGTAATATTGTGGGGCAAAGAATGTTGGTGAGATAGGCACAATAAGGTAAGGTAGAAAGGAATATTGTGAGTGGAAATGTGTGTGGTGGGGATGAGTGTATTTATAACATGATAATGATATGGTGTTGAGTGGTGTGAGTAAAGGCTAAAAGTATTTGTCGGTAAGTGATGTTTAGAATGATATGGTGTCTAGTGGTGAAAATAAGGCAGTGCGTGGTGATGGTAAATATTAGGGGGTATAGGCAATATGAAAAGGGTAATGATAGTAACGTATTGAATGAGGGTAACTTAGACCTTTTGGTTAGGAAAGATTGGGAGAAAAGATTTTATTTTCTTGTGATGCCTTGTGAGGAAATAATGAGGTTTGAAAGATTAAGTGGGCACCTGCAAAATAAAGGTGTGCAATCAAAATTTGAAATTTTGTATGTGACAAAAATGAAAGAGTACTTGAAAGTAAACTCGACATGTGAAAGAGACATTTCATTAAGAGAGGTAAGAATAAATTTATGAATAGTAGAGCATGTTGGATTTGAGATTGTATAAGTTAAAAATATTGTTAAAAAATTAAAATTACAGTAGGGAAGAGTTAGATAGAAAAGGTAGTTTTGAAAGCAAGGTGGGTCAATGTAAGATGCAAGAAAGAATAATTTTGTTACAAGATTGCATTAGTGGTGACTTAATAGAATTGTGAGAAAATAGATGAAGAATGTAAGATAACAATATTGCTTATGAATTGAAATTCATGAGAGATAGTTGTGAGATTTTTAAAGTTAATTGTAGTAATATCAATATTGGATGATAAGTAAAAATATGTATGATTTAGGCAAAATAAAATTACATGAATAGGGATTAATTGATGTTACAATGATATTGAAGCAGTAATTTAATCAATGATGTGATTTTAGGAGTAGAGTAAGAAAGCGTGTGGCTTGTAGCTTATGGAACTGTTGCGGTAGTTGAACGGATAGGCCTATTCACTTACAGATTGATTCTATCACTGCAACTCGAACAGATTCACGACGCGTCCCACATACCCATGCTGAGGAGATATCAATATATGGGGAATAAAGGTTTTGATGCGATTTGTGAAGTTAGTATTAGTAAATACTTCCATTATAGGAGTGGTGTGTTTGTAATAAGACTGCGTATTAAAGAGTAATTTTCATTGTAAGTACAAGTACGCATAATAGGCAATGTAGTTGGTAAGGAAAACAAAGATAAAGGATAGAGAAGATGTGAAAGGATTATTGATAGAGATTGGTGGGAAATTGGTATAGTATGAGTTGATTGTTGTCTTAGGGTTATACAAATAATGGATTAGTTGGAGTATGAGCTTGAATTGGAGTGATCAATAGATGGATATATAGGGTTAATGAAAAATAAATGACATGAAGTTTATGAGTCATAAATGAAATTGGCTTGAGACCAAGAATAAATGATAATCGCATATAGGTGTTGTTGGTTATATATGTCATATTAGTGGAATGATAACAACGTTTGATAAGGTATAATTTCAATTTCGAGGACAAAATTTTTATTAAGAGGGGAGAATGTAATACCTTGAGTTTTTAACTCGTATCTCGAGGGGATCTGATAAGAAAAATTTTGGGATAATTCTAAAAGAAAGACTTAGAGTAAAATATTTGGATTTTGTTATGTTCACTTTTAAGGAAAATCGACTTTGCCATTGGATTAAAAAATGATCGAAATATATACTTTAGCCTGTAAGCAAGCTCAAATTTGAGTTTGGGTGAAAGAGTAATGAAATTCTCGAATTTCATGTTGAGTGGGACCAAAAAGAAGAAATTTTTGTTAGAGTGAGAATCAAAATAATTCGACTACACCAATAGGTTCATAATGAAAAATTATTCAAAATAAAGCATTCATTCGTCGAATTCCGAGTCCGGAAAGCCAAGATATCATCGACCATCAAAATAAATAAAGAATTACAAGGATACCCTCAGCCTTGTTATAAAAGAAACCTGACTTTCTTTTTTAAGTCATTCGCTTATTCTCTAAAGAACCAATTCTTTCCAACCCAAGGGTTTCGACTCATTATCTTCAAGAACCGTTGAGAACAAGACTGAGTTGAACCTCGACGAAGAAAGTAAAGTTGTCGACTATGACAAGAGCTACAACCTCACCATCTTTGTTTGTCCATTCGCATTCGTCTTTCCCATCCTCCATAAAAAATTAGCCGTGTACTTTGAGTGAACCTCAACACACTCCATCCGAAGGCTTCATCGAGTTAGGAGTTAGATCTATCTTTCATTGTAAAAGAGAAGGAGAGCGTCATTGTCAAATGCTTTGCAAATCCTAGCTCATTTTGCATCCAACTCAGTCCAATCTCGACTCTCGTGCCATTTAACCTTGAGTTTCATGCTAGCTCATCACTTTTGGTGTCCACAAACTTTGATAGGAGACTCTCACTTGCTATTGGTAACTGTAGTTTTCAAAATATGTATTTAAGAATTTTTATCGAAAATGAGTTGTAGTTATAAATCGTAGAAATCTTTTGTTTGATTTTAAATTCATGTTAGAATTAGAGATTTGATATGTTTTTATCAAGTTTTAACAACAAATTTGTGGGTGGGTCAAAGGATTTGAAGAACGAAAGAAAAATCCAAAAAAAATGATCGAAAGAGCAAAAGTTCGAGCAAGCTGAAACTTGCTGACGGCGTCGCCGTCAGACCCAAAAACTTGCCCAAATAGATTTCTGATTTTTACTTTAGTTTCCCCACAGCTTATACATTATTTCTCACCCTTTATTTCATTAAAAATATTTAAGTAAATGTCTTTAATGAAATTAAGTTCTTTAATAAAATTAAGGTTTTACCCCCCATTTTGGAATAATGGAAATGGTTTCAAGATCCAAATCTCAAAGAATCAAAATTTGAATTTTTGTTTCAAGAACAAAATGTAAATTTTGACGTTTTCAACAAATTTTCAAAAATTAATATCTTGCGTACTCCTTCACCATTTCCCTTGGTTTCTGTGTCATTTCGATCCAGTACAACATTCGTGTTGAACCTATAGTTGTGCCAAAACATCTTAACCAACTCTTGCCATCATTTGATGAGAGAAAGATTTAGTCTTAAAAACCGCTTAAGGACTGGCCCGATTAAACTTCTTTGGAATATCTACACCAATAACCTGTCGTTTACACCAAATTGGCACATCGACCTGTAATATAATTTCAGATGGGATAGAGGACATCCCACACCATTGTATTTTTTGAATTTCAGACACTTGAACTTGGCCAACAATTGCACGCTGGGGTAGAAACACAGATATTTGAACTTCGTCCCTCCTAGTGTGTTTGTCCCATTTCCTCATTATCTTCTCTTGCAGTGACTCAATCCGTTAAGTGATTTTTTCATCCGTTGTGATTTTGACTTTTGTTGCCTTGAAATTGCATTTTTCATCAGGGATGATTAGAGAAGGTGGTATTTTGTGGCATATAGAGGGGAGGTCTTTTGTACCCTAGGATCGTAGGGAGCAGAGTAGTCTGTTGTTGTTTTAAGGGGTCGAGGTTTGATCTTGATGCTTCATGTTGCACGGCTTGGACTTTTATAAAGCTGGCATTAGTCAACATGGTACTTAACATATTCTTATGCTTCTCAGTGGTTTTTAACAATGCAATTATTTTTGCATCAGTGTTTGCTATCTCTATTACTGCTGGTTATAGTACCTCAAAAGTACTTATTGTAGCTGAAGATATGAGGAAATACGGAGGCTTTTTGAGATGTTTGTACTTCTTTCGTTTGGTCATCTGTGGATATAAAAGATCAAGGGTCGGTGTACCGTTTACAAAAAGGTAAGACCCATGATGCTTTATTAGACCGAGTTAAGTTATCTACTTTTTTAAGTAAGTGAATTTTAAAGAAAATGTTATTTGGCACAAGGCCGGCATCACCATGGGACTAGGATAGGTACATCAACATGGAGTTGGCATCAGCATGGAACTAGGTTAGGTACATCAGCACGGAGTTGGCATCAACATGGGGTTGGGTTGTAATAAGGCGTTATATTAGGTGGAGTTGGATATTTTCCTACGATATATTTCATTGGCGTGAGACTGACATCAACACGGGACTAGAATGCTACTTCTTAAGATTTGAAATATTTCATCAGCACGGAGATGGCATCGACATAGAGTCAAAAAAGTTCTCTTAGAGGTTTGGTAAAAGACTTTATCAACATAGGGCTGGCATCAACACAGAGCCAAAAAAAAACTTTTCATTTTTGTTAAAGGCTTCATTAGTACAAAGTTGAAAAAAGACTTTTGAAAAACATTTTGTAAAAAAGGGATTTTGTCCACCTGGGATTGAATGTGATTCTTTGCATTCGGGCGCTCGTGTCCCTTAATTGGTTTTAAAAGGGTTGAGATATGATCAATGTAATTTTGGAAAAAAACTTTGTATAAGAATGGGGCATGGGGCCCGATTTGGTAAAAAAGATGATGACTTTTTATCGTTTTGATGAAAGGTTATGGACTTGATTGGGGTTCATTGTAGCTTGTTGACCTTGTTTGGTTCGGGGAAGGTAGTATATCCGATTGAAATTCCTTTGGGGTCCATGAAACGAAGTTGAGTTCCTAAGGGGTCTACATAGGTAGTAGATCCAATTGGGGTTCGCAAAGGGGTTGATACAAATTGTGTAGAAACACCTAGACCCCAAATTCGAGTTAAGTTGGGGAATTGACACGATTTGCTTCAAGATTGATAAAATAAAATTTTGAGCATGGTTGGTGGACCTCCGTTTGGGAGTCAAGACTTAAGTAGGATAAACCCCATTTATACTCGGGTAGTGGGGTTTGGTTGGTTGAGGAATTTATTTTGGTCTCGTAAGTTGCAATGGGCCCGCTTGAGGCCCAATGGCGAGTAACGTCTTAGTCGATCTCGATTTGGCTAATTGGAAGAATGTTGATTCTTTTAGAAATCATGGGCCAAGATACCATTTTGTTTAATTTTTAAAACTAAGGATTTTCTTGAAGTCTTCGAGGGTTGTGTTATTGGGCTTCCCAAAATGGTATCGGGCTTCAAAATAATGGCTAAGAGGTTAAGGAATCTGATCTGTGCCACATTTATATTCTGGGATCAATGCTGATCTATTTTGGAAGCAAGGATGAAACAAACATTATTTCAATCGTACTTGAAACACGGATAAAACACATACTGTTTTATCAGTGTTATGAACATGGATTTACACTTTTTTGGCTTAATCATGTTATGAACACGGATCAGTAAGAAATCCAGATTTCTATAATCGGTAGAAATTGGTTTCTTTACCCTATTTTGGATATTTTCCTATTAGTCACTAGTTTCCATGTCATTCTCTATTTAATTTTTTTTTGTGAACATGATGTAATTAAAAAAAGGGTTTTTCCCCTTTTACCTAAGGGGGGAAAACAAAAATGAAAACCTACGTTTTATACAAGTGTGCTCTCTTGGGCTTCAAGGCCTTAAAAATAAAAAAATTCAACTTGATATCGGGGGTTGATATATTCCTTTGGAACTTGTGTCCTAGAACATCTAGTCGAGCATATGCATGTGACTAATACTTAGATTACTATTACCCAATCTTCAAACCTCAATGCATATCGGAGTACACATGTCATGAGTTGGTGATTAGATTTGATGTGTTCATCCTTGACACTTAAAATAATCAATCTCAAGTCGTAAAACTACTAAGCATCGGGGTTTGATATTTTGTAGGGTGGGGTGGTTTGTGCAATGGGTTATGAACCGTAAGTACTTATGCATATGTATATTTCATTCATTTTTTATTGACCTCCTTACAAGTGTTTGATTAACAAAAAAAAATATTATAACATTTGCACAAAAAGAATAAATAAGAAACATAACACAACACACAAGGTTGGAAAGCAAGTGAAATATTCATTTTTAAAAAATGGCCATGTTGACAAAAAGGTTGAACCTAGCTTCTCCAATGGAGTCGCCAACTATAGATACGTAATTTTTGAATCTGAAGATGACTTTTACATGGATTTGGAGTCGTCACCATTGTTTTTATAAAAGGGTGTGAATGGTCACCCGAAAGGTATTTTTTAGAAAAAAGTCATAGTTTTGGCATCGTAGTGACTTTCATACGGATTAGGACACCAATCCACCTAAGATATAGGTAAGGATTCAGTTAGAGAAAAAAAAATGTGTTAGGCACTCATTTCTCTTCACTAAAAGGTGGTAATTTTAAAAAATGACTATTTTAGAATAGAAAAGAAAAAAAGAAAAAATCAAATACACAACAATTTGTACCCTTAAACGTAAGGGGTTTAGTATTGACTTAGATCGAAAGGATCATTTCATTGAAAGAGATGATCCTCATACAAGTCTCACCTTAGGGATATTATTTCGAAAAGTGTCACCTTGGGGACATTGTTTCGAAAAGTGTTGGCTTATGACTATGGGCCCACTCTTATGGGTTGAGAAGGGCCCAACTACCAATAGCCTCAAAACACGTTGAGTGATGTGTGCAAATTATTTTTGAGGGTTTAAAATAATTTTCTTTAGAAAATGATTACAACCTCTGCACTTTCGACCGAACCAAAGTTTGATCTGTCGGAAGTAGAGGAGGGTGAACATTATATCTTAGAGGTCTTCTAAATCAAAATTAAATAAGTGAAAAGGAAGAAGCTAGAAGAAGACGATGGAGAGGGGAGAGAGGGAATGCAATATTTTTGTTTCTAACCCACCTTGATTCTTGAACTTTCCTTATTCTTTTTATTCTTTTTTCTTCTTCTTAAGTCCTTAATGGAGTTGTTATGAGTTTTTTTAGAGAAGAAAAAGTTAATAAGACAGAGATGGAAAGTTAAGTAGAGTGAAATTGAGAAATTTTAAAATTTTCCTAAGGGCCTGAGAACATGAGATTTTGTTGGGGAAAGGGTTTTTTTTATAAGTTTTTTGGATTGCTTTTAGGGTTAGAAATGTCAAAAATAGATAGTTAAAGGATAATGGTATGAGATGTAGGCATGGGGATTTGTTATTTTGATGTTGGAGAGGGTATATGTGAAAAATGGTGTAAATGAGTTAGTTTTTACCCAAGTGGGTTGGATCTTTCAACCCATATGGGTTGAGTGTTGGGTGGGGTTAAGAGGTGTAAGTGTTGGTTAGAAGAATGATTCTGTAAGAAGGGTAGTTGTCGATATTTTGGGAGGGTAGAGGAGATGGTGACAAATGTCCAAAGGGAATATGGGGGTATGTGTTAGGTAAATTGATTAAGGAAAATGAGTGTGGGTTGACTTGTTTTAGGGAGAATGATGGGGATAGATTATGACATGGGTATGGATTGGTTAACTTTTTGAGAATGATGATGAGGTTGGGTATATGGATTTAGGAGGTGAGTGGTGGTGGTGACAAGTATCCCCTTAATGATCAAGGGTTGCATAGATCTTGATTGGCCATGATGATGGATATGGATAGCGATATGGACATGGATTTGGGTTTGGGCTTGAGTAGATTTGATTAGAGTGGGATTTTAGATGTTGGGCTTAGGACTTGGTGAGGGCTTAGGTTTTAGAATTAGTTTAAGTCTAGGGTTGGGTTTGTTTTAAGATGGGGCTGTAGACATGAAAATGTTCATCTTTGAACCTCAATGCTACATTGTTTGAAGTCGCTACCATTCTTTTTTGGAAATGGGTGTGAATGGACACCCGAATTAATTCTTTTGAAAACCATTTTTTCATGGCATTGTAGTTAGGGGTGTCAATGGATAGCCGAAATCCGAATTCGAATTCGAAAATTCGGATATTATCCGAAATTTTTGGATATCAGATTCGGATTCGGATAGTTTTGAATATCCGATAAGGTTTCGGATACAGATTCGGATATCGATAAATTCGATTCGATAATATCCGATCCGAAAGCAATAAAATAAATACCTTTTTATTTTAATTTTAAAATCGAATAAACTTCTCATTCGTTAGGGTTAGAAGTTGTTAGAGAAGTTGAACTTCAAGTTCTGTCGAAGAACACTCGGACAGCTCGCGGTGAAGCACAGATCAACGGTTCTGTCGTCGTCTTCAACGATCTCAGGCTGCGGCTCAGCTCAGCTCTTCCTCTTCATCGCGGCGTCGCCTCGCGACCTCAACCCCTCATAGAGTCACAGTCACGATCCCAGGCAACGGCTCAGCCCCTCATCGCCTCACCTCGTCCTCATGACTTCAACAGTTCAACCCCTCGCTGTCACGGCCTCACCATCGACATCAGCATCGGCATCGACGTCGGCTCACATTGGGTTTGTTTTTTGCTCTGTTTTCTGTCTCCTCTTCAGACCTTCGCCATCGGCGACGGCGTCGGCTCATCTTCGATAAATTTTCGGATAAATTTCGGATAGTTTTCAAATCGGATAATATCGGATATCCGATAATTTTTTCGGATATGAATTCGAATATTAGTTACTGATATCCGATCGGATTCGGATTCGGATTCGGATTCGGATTCGGATTCGGATTCGGATATCACTAAAAAAATTCGAATTTGGATTCGGATATATCACTATCCGATCGGATATCTATCCGTTGACAGCCCTAATTGTAGTGACTCTCATGTATTAGAAAGAGCAAGGTCTACCTAGATCTAGGTAAGGGGATTCGGTTAGAGAATGGGGAAGGTCTTAAGCACCCCATTCTCTCCACCTAAGGTGGTTACCTTTAAATTTGACCATTTTTTGAAAAAGATTAACATAACAAGTAAAATGCATGAGATGCATGAAGTGGGTGGGTGCACATAGTGTGTATGTACCCCTTTGAAAGATGATTTGATGTTGGTGTTGACATAAGAAATATCTTATGGGAGAAGATATTCTATGGAGTCAACACACCTTCACATGAGTTGAGATGTTGGTTTATGATTTTAGAGAATTTCTATGAATAGAGTTCTCTTAGATCTATAACCTTAATGCATGCATGCTTAGCTAGAAACTTAGTGTTTTAACCCCATCAAGAGAGTTACACATTTCTTCATCATAGTAAAACATGTGTGATGTGTGTGCATGGTGTACATTATGATGCATGATATGAGAATGAGTTAAAAAGGGCTTCAACCTCCATCCTTTCAACCAAACCACCTCAAGCATTCCATGCCCAAGGTTGACGTTCAATCTATTCGAGATGAAGAAAGGTTCTCCATTACATCCTAAAGGTTTCTAAAAAGAAAAAAGAGAGGGATAGAAGAAGAAGATGCTAGTTAGAAAAAAAAATTATTATCCCACCTTGTCTCCTTGGAAGTCTTGAATGAACTTGAGCTTAAGAGATTACTTGAGAGTTGAAGGATATAGTTAGGGGTTGAGAGAGTTGAAGGTTGAGAGATGAGAGATGAGTAGAAATTTTGGTAGAGTTTTAGGTTGAAAGATGGGGGCTTGAGAGCATGAATTATTCTTAGAAAATTAGGGTATTTATAGAGTTTTTGAAGAACTTTTGAGGATAAAGTGGTCCAACCTAAAAATAAAGAAAATGGACATGAGATTTAGGCTATTTCTTTTTGAATTTTTCATTTGTCTAGGGGAAAAGATGACATTTGTGAAGAAACTCTAAAAGCATTTTTTGATCTTTAGTTTTTTGGTAAATAGAGGTGAGAAAACAAAAAGTACTTTTGGGAGAATGAATAAGGGAGTGACATGTGTAAAGGTGGAGTGGTAGGTGAAAAGTAGACCTTGGTTCTGAAAGCGCCCTCGATCCGCGGGGTGTGCAAATCCGCTTTTGACCCTTGAGGTTTGGGAGTCGCCACCTAGTTATTATGGTCTAGGAATCAAACTGACTCTAAAACGGATAATGAACTAATCTACTACAGAAAATCTGAATCCGGGGATCATGTTACGGTGTTGGAAGGTGTTAGGCACCAACCCCGCCCGGCCATTGCCGGTCTCTACTTATCCCAAATAAATCTACATTGCTAATGACAAACCTAGATTAAAAAAATAATGAAAAATCTTACCTTCGATCTGCAAAAGTGTTATTCCCTCAGATCTGGTGAAAACGGCTCCTTGTACCGTATTCCTTACTTCGTTCTATCTCCGGATCTGATTCCTGATCTCCGAGGTAAGGTATCTCCTTCTTGGATCTGGGTGCTTCGAATTTGTTGTGGATTTTTGGAATGTTTTTGAAAGGTTTTTGGGTATTTTTTAGGCTAAAATCGGAGTAGGGGTGTTAGGGAAGGAGTTGGGGCTCCAAAATTAGGGTTTTGGGGAGGTTGTGGAGGCTTTTTCACCTACTTTTTCTAGGGTTTTTTCTTTGATACGAAAATAGAGTGTGGAGGCTCCTATTTATAAAGTTTTTAGAAGCATTAGGGTTTGATTAGGGTTTCTTTTTAGGATTTCAATTAGGATTTAGACTTTGGTCTCATGAGATTGACTTAGTCTTTAGGGTTTTGACTTTAGTCTTATGAGATTGACTTGATTAGTTTAGATTAGGGTTTTGATTTAGGATTTTGACTTTAGTCTTATGAGATTGACTTGATTAGTTTAGCTTAGGGTTTTGATTTAGGATTTTGACTTTAGTCTTATGAGATTGACTTTAATACTTGACTTTAGTCTTACTTAATTGACTTTAATTTTGACTTTAGTTTTATTTGATTGAATTTAATATCTTGACTTTAGTCTTGCTTGATTGACTTTAAAATTTTGGATAACCCCTCTTTATTATATCTTTAATTCTTTGGACCCCCAAATGGAGGGGTCCTTAAAGAAATATCTTGCGAACCCTCAACAATTTTGCCTGAAAGCCTGATTGATCGATTTTTTGTTCACATTTTAAAATTAATTTTATTAATTTTTCACTTTACATTATTTAATGATTTATTTATTAATTTCGAAATCTTTAATTTTTAAAATTGTGAAATTACCATTTTGCTCTCGGAGAGGATTTTTTACGTTTTAAGTCGTTTTTCCATGTTCCAGGATGTTTTGGAATTAGTTTTTCGTAAGGAATTCAATGGGAATGTTGGTTTTTGTCATTTATGAAGTTTTTTTGTATAAAATGGTCGTGAACTTTATGAGGGGTATTTTCGTAATTTTGTCGAATTCTGTTAAAATTGGTGAAATGATTTATTTGGTTTCGATTTGTTGTTTTATGTGTTTGAATGGGTTTTCCTAAGCGTAATATAGGCTTTAGGGTTGTTTTGATGTTAGGGGTATTTTGGTAATTTGGTCAATTTTTAGTGATTTTTATCGTGAAGCTTCTTTTTGGTTTGCAAGATGATGATTTCTATGTTTCTGGAGTCGTATTTTCCTAGCATAGCGTGATTTCTAAGATTTTGTCAGTTCGAGATAACTCATCCGGATTTCTGAAACACATCTGGTAACAAAATAAAGCAATGGAATACATATCCATCATTGGGAATCATTGCGATCGGGTTGACGAGTTGATTAATCAGGCGAGTGCAAAAATGGGGTGTCTACAGGTTCATTTGTAAATAACGTATAAAGCAAGGGGTGAAAGTATAATTTTGAAATGGACTAATAGGAGGACTCCATGTATGTACTTGAAGATTCTCACCTTTTGAGGGCATAATGGGAAGTTTTCTCACCTTTATGGATTATTACCAAAGACCCAAGAACCTTTTTGATTTGTACAACCTTTTTGGGAAGGGCATTCTTGGATTTTCACAAAGGGGAATTGACCCTCTAATTAGATAATGCATTGGGTATTGAGGGCTTATGGGAGATCAGCATGTATCATCTTTTGAGGGAATGTGAAAGAATGGGCTTGGTATGGGACTTAGATAATGGACTTGGTATTGGGCTAGGAAATGAATTTGGTTAAGAAGTGAACTATGGTTAGGGTATGGGTGATGGATTGGTTAATGAGGAAGGGATATGGATCCGGGTTGATTCATGATAGGAGGTAGGAAATTAGAGTGGATTAAGGTCAAGGTTGAGCATACAAAATTATATGAAATAATGCATGTACGCATTTATGCATGAAAATGATGCCAAGTGGCAATGCGGGTCCGTCGAAAATCTTGAGTTCTAAATTGAAATCAATTCGAGAAAATTTAAATTTTCCTAACGGGTTCGTACAAATTGGGGTGTCTACAGGGGCTAAAGTGGGACTTAGGGTGGTTGAGGATTGGTGGGCTTAAAAATGGATTCGAGATTTGGCGGCAAGTTTGGGGTTAGAGTTGTGAGGGTTTGAGAAGGTGGTGGGTTTAGAAGCCTTATTGTGAGTTCATGAGACTTTTAAAGGTCTTAGGATCTTTTGATTTAATCAAAATAATAAATTTCGACTATTTGGCCCCTTAGTCTCGTTGATGGATTTTTGTTAGAAAAATGATTCTTTTGAGTCTTTTTAAGTGGGGCCCTTTCAAATTGGGGTATCTACATTCAAATTATAATGAGATCTTGTCACAGTAACTTCAAAACTTCATCAATTTAGAGAATTTTTCTCTTTACTTGTTCAAAAATTTGAAATATTTGAAGATTTATTGATCCGAGCAACCAAAAAATACTCCCACAAAACACAACCATACGATGAAGGACCCCCTTTTTAAAAAATCAAGATAACCTTAAAAAATATGGAAAAATATTAACATACATTAATTATTGAATCACTAAAAAAATAACATTAATCAATTTTTTATTGTTATAATTGTGTAGGCATTATTTGACATTCGCATGAGACCATAAGGTCATCCTAGATATGCGCAAATCACTTAGGATGGAAGGAATTAAGAATATCCGGATAGGAGCGCTCGGGATATTCGCATCAAAGTGAAGGAAAACAACACTTGGGGGATATGCTAGGAAATGATACCAAAGGAAGACCCCATGTCAATGCTATGGTTTCGATTGAAGGACTCAATGGTTGGGATGCCATTCCCCTTCCTTTTGTACGCTAAAAAATTGTAGTAAGATTGTCAATTGAGCTTAAATCCCTAGGATCTCAGAAAAGATATAGGGATTAGATGTGATCTTATTATAATAATAAAAAGTTGAATTAGAAACAAATACCAAAAAAGAGAATAAGTCCCAAACAAAAACGAAACCCTAAAGGTGTAAATATAAGGTAAATATGTTTATTAGGATGAATTGAATTTTAGCTAATTGACTATTGTGATTCTGACTTAAGCATTGTAGGCTCTTTGTTAGGTACCACATAGATACTTTTGAAGATTCTTCTTATAGGTTTCTTTTTGTGGCATTGTCCATGAATCTCAAGGTGGTGGTGGGAAATTTTTTTACAATAACTAATTGGGGAATAACAAATAACATTGGTGATACTAGTCAAGTTATATAAATGGGAAATGTTCAACACCCTAAGCTTTACCCTACACTTTAACAAACGTGTTTTGTTCTACATGGGTTAAAGTTTTGGAATGAGCTGATTTTTGGTGAGGATAATCTCTATGATTAGAAGATCATCATCACCAAAAATCAGCTCATTCTGAAATTTTTAGCCCCATGTTTACAAGTTGAAAAATCGTGGACCGTCCATTTTTTGTAAACCATTTTTGATGGGGTTAGAAGTTTTGGAATGAGTTGATTTTTGGTGAGGATGATCTCCTCGCCATAGAGATCGTCCTCACAAAAAATCAGCCCATTCCAAAACTTCTAACCCATGTAGGACAAAACACATTTGTTAAAGTGTAGGGTAAAGCTTAGGGTGGGGAATGGGACCCTATATAAATAGTATACATAAATACAATCAATCCATTAACATAATAGCTAGGGACAACACTGGATCTATGATTGTATTTTTCAATACAAAATTATAAGTAAAAAAGAAATTACCTCACCCCCAGACCCATATATCGAGGACAATCTCCTTTCCGTTCCTTGCCAAAAATCTCTAATATGTAAGGTTTCACTAATTAAAAGCATCCGACAATCAAGTTATCATAAAAAATAATAAGGGTTAAATTAGATCACAAGACAAAAGTCTATTACCTGTGTGTTTCTAGACATGAGATTTTTGTCATAATAACCTCAATACTAGGATGGTTTGGAGTCGTCACCATTCTTTTTAGAAATGCGTGTGAATGGGCATCCAAAATAATTTTTAGAAAAATGGATTTCATTGTAGCAACTCTCATTTATGAAAAATGAGTAGTCCACCTAAATCTAGGTAAGGAGATCTGATTAGAGAATGGGGAAGGTCTTAGGCACCTCATTCTCTCCACCCTAAAGTGGTTACTTTTGGAACTTGGACACTTTTGAAAATACTTTTAAGTGTAAGACAAAAATGCATGGGTGAAATACATATTAGGAGTTGTGTGTGCAATAAGTTAAAATGTACCCTTAAGGAGGGAACATGATATTAATGTGTGACACGAAGGGATATCCTATGGAAAAGGACCCCGATTCCATGATTTGAAATGTTGCTTTAGGATTTTAGGGAGATTCTACACTGAAATTTTCTTAGAGCCATAACCTTAATGCATGCATGTTATGACTAGAACTTAGTGTTTCAACCCCTAAAATGGAGGACACAACTCTTCATCATTGTCATGTATGGGTGGTAGTGTATGTATTATGTACATTATGATGCATGGTAGATACTAGTGGGTTAATAAGGCTTCAACTCACACCCTTTCAACTGAGTCAAAGCCCAACTTATCAGTTGTGTAAGAGGGTATCCATTACATCTTAAAAACTTTCTAAAACATATAGTAAAAAGATGGGTAGAGATAGAAATGGGAAGTGAATGCAAATGCTTGAAGTTTTTTCTTGAGTTCTTGAATGAACTTGAGTTTTGAATGAAAGGGATAATAGGTTGAGGGTTTTAGTATGTGGTTTACGATTTGAAGATGGTTGAAGGTTTGTAAAGAGTTTGAGGTTGAAAAAAAGTTAAGATTTTTTTGAGTAGAGATTTGGGTTGAGAAAATGTTGGAGGTTTTTGTAAAGTTTATGGTTGAGAGAGGGGGCTTGAGAGCATGCCTTTCTCATGGAAAATGAGGTTATTTATAGAGATTTTGAGAAAGTTTTATGGGTAAAATGTTCTAGCCCTATGGATTTTGAGAATTGTCTGGGAAACCCATTTGATTTTCAATTTTCTGGAAGGCAAGTGATGAAATTTAACATGAAACCTTCAAAATCAAGCCATTTGGCTAAGCCATGTGTTCTAGGTTATGTTGCATAATTTTTGTCGTAATTAAATAATAGATGTAAAGTGAAATTTGGAAGATGCATGATGGAAAGTACTAGGAAAGGTGGTAGGTTGGGTGTCATGTAAATATCTCAAAAAGTTGGAACAAAGGTAGAAAATATAAATACTTTTAGAGGATAAATGAGGCAGTGTCATGTGTAAAGGTGGTTGGGTTGGGCATTTTGGAAATATCTACTAAAGTGATGCTAAATATATATTTTTAAAATGAATCTATGGGAGAGTTCTATGTATGCATTTTAAAGTTTTTACCTTTTAAGGGTAGGGTTGGAACTTCTCACAACTTTAGAGATATTTATCAAAATTCATAGGCACTTTGAGTTAACCTTGATTTTTTGAAGGGGTCATTCTTGATATTTCTCAAGAGAGTTGACTCTCCAATGGGCTTGGAGGATAGGCCCACTAATAAAAAACCTTATTGGGTATTGGGGTTTATGAGTGACCACCGTGTGTCTTCTTTTGGGGAGGCGTGTAAGACCATGGACTTTTATAGTTGAACATGAATAATGGGTCTATAATGGGCTAGGTATTTGAGACTTAAGTTATGGGTTTAAAATAAAAATGAGTTTAGACTTAAGGTTTGGATTTAGGTTATGGGTTTAGAATGGCCTTAGGGGTTTGAATTAAGGTTATGGGTTTAGAATATGGACTTAGGTTATAGGTTTAGAAAATGAATTTAGGTTATAGGTTTATAATGAGCTAGGTTTTGGATTTATGTTGAATGTATGGATTTATATTAACAATGGACTTGGATAAGATTGGACTTAGGGAAGTGGGCTAGGACTTAGTGAAAATGAGCAAATAAGTGAATGATGTACGCATGCATGCATGAGAAAATTGCCAAGTGGCGCTCACGGTTCATTAAAGGCATTTAGACTTTTATTTGCAACTAAACTAAAGGCTTTTGAAAGTTTGAACTATTTTGGGTGGGCTCGTGCAAATTGGAGTTCTTCTCACATGGGTAACTTCGCTCTTTGAAAATCTTACGCGTGTCTCTCAATCCTCCTTAGATTATGTTATTTCCATCATTATCCTATTGATTTTGTGATGAATCATAATTATTTTCTCTATCAACCTCTTTCTAAATTGGTGTAACAATCCCATTTTAAGTAGTAACCCGTAGGTCCTAGGAAACCTTTTGTTTAGGGTCCATTCTTATTCCCTCAGCCATGTTAAGTCGAGTGTTATGAATTCCTACACATGTTACTTTGATTGAGTCACCTCAAGGAGTCATCAAGGTGAGGAATGGATATCTTGGTTGAATTACTATCCAGTCGAAAGGTCTCACTTACTTTAAGGATGAGATATATGTCCCTTTGGATTCAACTTTGCCTTGCCTTAGTGGCCACATGGAGACGTCTTTTTGGTCCACACCATCACATGTAATTATGCCCCTCCATCCGACCCCACGAATTTATTTGATAAAATATATTGATTTTCTTAAAATTTGTCAATTCTAAATTATAAAAGATATTTTTTTTAACACTAAGTTTGTGGTGATGGAATAAATAAGGTGCTGATTGATTCAGCTTCTTAAAACTGCTGTCTGAATCTGCTGTCAGAATCTGAAAAGTTGAAAAACATGTTTGATAGAGCTTTTTAAAACTGCTGTGCTGTTGACTAGAATCTGACTGTGGACTGTTTGATACAGCTTCTAAAATCTGCTGTAGTAGGGTAAAATGACCAGAATGCCCTTAAGGTTGATAATGCAACCAGAATGCATAAAAATTACCAGAATACCCCTATACATATATAATTACACTAAATATATATAAATATAATAAAATTATATAAAAAATTAAAAAAATAATTATTTTAATTTTAAAATGTTTATAAATCTATAAAAAATTATAGAAAAATTTATAATTCTATAGAAATTTCGGCAGCATCTCCTCTTAAAAATAGACATATAAAATTTTTTTAATAAACAAAATACCTGCATAATACACAATCCAACATAATGTACGCAGAATGCATCAAAAATTACTAAAATACCCCTATAAATATATAATTACACTAAATATAGATAAATATAATAAAATTCTATAAAAATTTCGACATCATCTCCTCTTGAAATTGAACATATGAAATTTTCCTGATAAACAAAATACCTGCATAATATTCAATCCAAATTTCACATTTTACATAACACATCCACATTACATCGTATATACATAACACATCCACAACCACCACATTTAGATTCTGACATTATTTAAACATAATAATCATAGTTAATATAATAAGTAAAACTGAAATAAATAAAAACATAAAAAATATACATCCAACAAATGCATACAAAATATATTTTTCATTCTTCTTATTTGACTATGTTACTTTATCTCGAGGAACATTATCATTGATAATGTCAACTTCATCTACCCACAGAAAAGACCCTGCATGTCTCTATAAAGTAAAATAACACATGAATTAATATCAATGTCACCAAATATAAATACGCACCCAACATTAATATCAATACTATATTACCTGCTAAGATGGACACCTATAAAATATCCTCCCATAATTTTCTTTTGTTTTAGCTGTGACTAATGTCATCACTCGACCACATGAACAACATGGTGGATACGTATAATTTTCCATCAATGATATTCATCATACACAAAGACAATAAATAAGTATAAAATCTTCGAAATATACTTAAAAACATTATAATCTTTATTCCAACATTGTTTAACAGTATTTATAATTACAATACAAAATTAAAAAATAGAATATGAAAATACATCAATGATTGCTAGTAAAAATGGCATCACCTATTAAATCCCTATGTATTTTCATTGTTTGTTGACTCTGACAACCTACTAATGAGGGAACTGGATACTCTTGATTAGTGATGCCCACTTCTTCTACTCTCATTGATCTTTCTTCTTCGAATCGAGCAAATTTTTCATCAATGATAGCATGTTTTCTGATAAAATTGTGCAATGTTATGCATGTAATAACAATGTTTCGTTGTTTGTCCAAATTATATGAACGCATCAACTTCAAGATTGGTCATTTTGCCTTCAAAACCCCAAAGGTTCGTTTAATTACGTTTCGAAGTAAAAAATATAAATGATTGAATAGTTCTTTCGACAATTTGCCCATGATCTCCTATAGTCTTGTAGATGACATCGAACACCTCGGTACGGTACGAGATAACCATCCATGAGTGGGTACCTAACATCTACTAGCTAGTATTTACTTATTATCTAAAAAAATATTTCTAAGATTGAATATAAACATATATAATTGAAAAACTTTTAAATATAGACCTGGTGGAGGATATGAAAAATTTAAACTGGGAGTATTCAATGTTTCAAGGAAGACACATGAATCATTAGCTAACCCTTCCCAATCAACCACCACATGAGTGAACAACATGTCAAACGAACATGTTGCCATTACATTTTGTGTGAGTCCCTTATGTCCTCGATATCGTATTTGTTCTGCTATTGGTACAAATGCACTAACATGCGTCCCGTCTATCGCTCCAATACAATCCTACATATTTTTAAGGTATATTAATATATAAACATTAGTGAAATAAGTATTTTCCAATATATATATATATTATCTTAAAATATGGAAAAAAACGAGGATTGTTACGGATGTGCGAAGAGACTTCATTGAGGTCGGGAGGTACAATTAAGGACATTGGTAAGTTCACCATAGCCAAATGAACTTTGTTGAAATACTTACTAACTGAATGATCTGAGTGATCAAAACTATTTGCAACTAATCTTTGTCCTTGATTATGTCCTACTATCAATAAAAACATTGCTAGTTGTTCTTGAATAGTAATGTAGCGTTCCATCTTCAATAGAACTCGAACTTCCAAAAGACTACACAGATTCAGAAATACGTGTCGTTCCATTCTAAATAATGAATGACACGTCGCACGATTATCATCAGTGTTTCCCACACAAAATCAATCCCCTTTAACTGACTATTATTATGTGGCTCCCTATGTAAGAAATTCTCGCAATAAAATGAAGAACCTAGGACTGTAGTGGCCATACTTAAAATACTTGAGTCGACAGTATTGGTGGAATCATCATTTGAATCGATAGTATCAGCCTTATCAGCTGAATCGATAGTATTCATTGTATCAACATCTGAATCCATGACCTGCTTATAAATCCATATTAGTGGTATTTATCTATCTAACAAATAAAATATCCATCTAATAGAAAATATTAATCACAATATCCATCTAACAGTAAATAAAAATCCATCTAACAAAAAATATAATATGTACAATATCCATCCAACAGCCAAAAATAACCAATGTATATTGCATTCTATAATTGCATCATAAAACCCACAAAAATATTTTAGTAACATAGAAAATAAGTCTAAATGCCTTTTCCAGTCATAAAATCAGACATCTCGCCCTCCAACCACTTAAGACGAACATCTGCTGATCGTGATGCACAAAAAACCTCTCTGAATTGTTTGTTCTTTATAAACATCTTCAACGCATAACGATAGAGATCATTATTGGTAGGTACATCTGGTAGCTGGTCTAAGAGCTCGATCGACTCTTGAATACTACCTTTCTTAATTACAATGGGATTGGTAGAAGCGGATATCTGACTGTGGACTGCATTTGCGAGCTTCTCCAATGACTGGCTAATTTGCATAGCAGTGGTCGTCTTCTGCCTACGACTTTGAGGTGGTAGAGTATTTCCACTTCTGCGTCGAATGTGGGCTGTGGGTGAGGGTCCAATAGGAGTAGCATCATCCTCAAACTCATCAGCATCATCAGGAGTAAAGTCTAGATGTGTCTGAGACTCTGGATGCTGGGTCGGCATGACATCATCTAGATCATCCTCATCAAGATTCTCATCCTGAGGTATTGATGTAGATGGCATTGAATCAGATGCAGGTGACCACATCCGGCTACCAGTGGCATATGTGCTTCCAAAGATGAAATCCAATTGTTTCGCAAACTTCAGAGGTTGCTTTCGAAATATTATATCTTTTGGATGATGCTATAAAAAATAAAAAACCCTATTTTACAAGTGGGATAGACAAAAATCTTAAAATAAATAAAATGAAAAATTAACAAGAAATGTACCTCTAACCACCCATCCCACCACTCATCACTTGCATCTAATATGCCATTATCAACATCATAAGAGACGTCAGTATTTGTGCAAATCTTATTCTAACGTCCCCAAATGCCTTTTTGTCTATCCCACTTGTTCTTTATTTGTCCTCTATCGTAATAAACATTAGTTCTCTTATTAAACTCCTTAACTAAGAAATCATAACCGGTCTTATCAAGCACTTTATGCGGTCTCCTCCCCTTCTTAACTAATTCATAGCAAATCTCGACCCAAACTTCATGTTGTTTGGGTG
The DNA here is from genome assembly GCF_017979445.1 of Akebia trifoliata. NCBI lineage: Eukaryota > Viridiplantae > Streptophyta > Magnoliopsida > Ranunculales > Lardizabalaceae > Akebia > Akebia trifoliata. Next base: position 31,989,322 of record NC_141382.1, on the reverse strand, counting down.
TCCAATCTGCTTTTGCATTCTTTGAATTGTTATCTTCCATCTGCCAATGGTAATAACAAGAGACGACAGTAGAACAGAATATTAAATGGTCTATTTCAATTAATCATGTAAATTATTTGATTACTTACACCATCTCAATCTACAATTTTTGCACAGTGTATAATCAAAGAGAGAAACCAGGAGGCAATGTCAGGTTATCATATAGATAGCCGGAAGAATGCACAGTTCTCAGTCCCACGGTGAGGGAGCCCTGTGTTCTTAATCTTTGACTGTACAAAATACAGTAATTGTTGTATGTGTGTTGTGTGGTGTGTGTGTTCTCAGTCTCACGGTAGTCATTGACCTAGGACTACTCATTTCAATTACACACATTATAATATTTAGTTCCAATAAGAAGTTCATATCAATTTTAGTACTATTATGACCTTGTACTACATCCCAGATTCATGATCATTTACAAGAATAAACCCCGAGTTCTTGTTAGAAGTGGCACCACTTCTATGTTCATATAACAGATTCATATGCCAAAGAACAAATCAATGTGTATCAATACAAGATTCAAAGCCTTATCGCAAGGGGTTAGAAGAGTTCATACATCATCTATGCCTTATCTCTTTGGGGGTTGGAAAAGCTCATCCTTCTATAACAAAACCAACCTTATTATAAAGGATTCAACCAAGTTCTCAGTATGGACTTCTGTTTGATTCCTTTGCATGACAAGCTCAACATTGTCAGTACTGGGGAGTCAAACTTGAGGGAACATATTAGAAATACCTCACGATTCAAGATCTGTAATAACAAAACATACATGATATGAAGTGTAAAAGATACTTCAACATTATCCAACAACGTTGGACTCTAGAGAAGACATAATATTATAAGGAAAACCCACTTGTGGTTTGGATCCAATACACAGGGAATTGGTCTAGCTCTACTAGTGCATGAACGATACATACAATAAATGTAAGAAAATCTAAAATTTAAGAAGGAGAACTTAGAACAACTCGCACTCAAATTAAACATGTACAATCAATCATAATTTTTATTTTTTAACATATTGAAGGAGAAAGATATATACTTGAGAAATTCTCAATCCATATTAGGATTTTGCTGATTACACTAGTAAAGCTTCTTGCTCTTCAATCCAGAAAGTAAGCTTATTTTTGGGTATAACTAGTGGCCATAGTTTGAAAATGATCTCTTAACCCCCTTTAGATTAGTTTTGAAAAATAAAAAATTTATATAACTCTCATCGCCAGAATTAAAATAAGTAAAACCAAGTTATTTTTCCAAATAGATGCAATTTCTAACAAAAATTGCTTGTTTCTAACAGAGTTTGGATAACAGTATTAATGTTTAGAATAAATCAATGTGTATCAATACAAGATTCAAATAACAGAGTTGGATCCTATTCTAAACATTTTAACAACTATAACAAAAATTCTACTTTTTTATTTATCTAATTTTTATTTTATTCCCTTGTCAACTCCCTCTTGTAAGGTTAATGTTCGTTGTGGATGTCAAAACCTCAAAAAGGAGTGGCTATGTCAAGATGTTCAGACAGCATATCGCAACACCAGTTGTGATCCCAAGGAAATCTCAAAAAATCAATATGGAGTTGGTTTACTTCCTTGCAATTCACAATGCGCTAGTAAACTAAAGGTTATAGATTCAGAATTACAGTTGCATAAAGCTAAAGCTTTAGTTTTTTACTTTTATATTTGAAATTTGAAAAGGACACATCGTCGCAACATGGTCATGTGTTTTTTAAACAGATGATTCATATGGTCTATGGATTGCAACTTGTTATAATCTAAGTCCATATGGAGGCCAATTACTAATTGAGTAAACAGTGTCCTCAACAAAACTAGCCCACATACAGCATATGTTTTTTCTCTATAACTGTGTGAAATCAAGCAACCATAAATGGGAATTTGTTCTCCTAAGTAATCAAAAATTACCCCCAATAATGGATAATGTCGTAATCCAAACCAACCTTGCAATTATATGTACTAAATCAAGCAAACATAAATTGGAACTTGTTTTCCTAGGTAATCTAATTACCTCCAACAATGTACGACGTCTTAATCCCAACCAACTTTTTCATAGATCTAGAAATCATATCCCATTTCGGGGTCTTCTAGGTAGTTAAGTCTTCTCCAACAACTTAAACTGTGGTTAGTCAGGACCATTCATGTTTTGATAATTAAAATGAACAGTTAGCTAAAATCATAAATAATTCATTTTCAACTCACAAAATGGTAATTCACCCAAAAAAAATTAAAGTTCAGCACATAACTCTTTTGTCGACTTTAGGATGATCTAATCAACTCTGCCGAGTTTTGAGTCGACTCAAGGAGTTTGTAATATAACATAGCTTCATCCCTTTCACTAATTAAGACACATTAGCTAATAAATGATCTAGTTGGCCGATGAACACTACTTCATATTATTAGTAAAAATTAAAAAGTCAATATATTTTAATAATTAAAAATATTATAAAATGGAATCTCTTTACAAGGAGCATTTGCAGCCTCAAGTTTAATTATATTCCAATCCTTATTGCAGTTGGATTGTATTGGAATAAAAGAATCCATAAATGTTGGATTAGAATATTAGATAAGTTCGATTCCTAATGCAGGATGAACCACGAATGTATGACAAAGTTACAATAGTCCACATAGCATGATCTCATTGGTTAAAAGATAGTGGTATTAGTCGACATGGCACTTAGTCATTGGATGACAGAAACATAGGCGTAGGCATCATGAGCAGAAAGAATAATAGAAAAGCTTTGAAATTAAAGCTGAAATTTTTTCTAAAGCTGTGGACATGGCATGATCTCGCCATTCATGAAAATCCCCAAAGCTGAAATTTTTTCTAAGGTGAGCTACTACTCTCATTGCATTGGGGAGAAATTTCCAAGGTCATATGTAAGAAAATCCTCCCCAAAGCTGAAATCCCAACGTTGTAAAGGCCCAAGCAATTTCAATATCCCAAATTTTTCTTCTTTCGTAACAAATATTGCTTGTTTCTAACAAAAATTTCTAAGAGGCGTTAATCAACAACAATCATTCACAAATATTTCTAACAAAAATTTATTTTAATAAAAATCAACCAAAAAATTACAATCTTAACAGAAAATTTTCTGTTAATATGCAATTTCGTCAACAAAGAGATAGTGAAATCGATGAGATAGAGAGAGAGAGAGCTCACAGAGATGAATGGTGTCGATCGACGGTGGGTTTTTCAAGCCGGTGGGTTTCGTTTGACCGAAGCTAGCGTCGTCGTCGATGGGTTTCGTTTGAACAAAGATACCGGCGTCGTCGTCGTCATCAAAGGGTTAGATCGGTGCTTTGGTGGTCGTCGTTGTCAATGAGATCAGTCGGCTGGTCGTCGTCTTCAATGAGATCAGTCGACTGTAGAAATCGAATGGTGAAGGGTGAAGTGTGAAGTGTGAACGATGTTAAAATCGCGGACTGTTGTTGGAATTTTTAAAAATGTCGAAGGGTATAAACGTCATTTCACATCATTGCGTTTTAACGCTGTTGCGCGAAGCTCCTCTCATCCGCTTTTCAAAACAACGGTAAAATTTGGAAATTTGCGTTAAAAATATCAAAAAGTCACGTTTTGACGTTCTATCAAACACTCAAAAAAAAACCAAACACCGCGTTTTGACGCAAACGCCGATAAAATTGTGTTTTGCAACGCAATCAATTGCCACCTAAGCAAATAAAGTATGAAAAAAATGAAATTGATATTTAAGTATATTATTTATATAACGTACTAGAAGCATTCTACACCCTAAGATATTTTTGAAGTTGGAGTTTCCACCCTCGCACTAACACCCATAGTTTTAAACCTTGTCGGAGATCGAGACGACTCGTTTAATACATCTCGACAACTTCCACCAACGAGATGGATAGACAAGTCAAATGTATCAGTCAAGATTTAAAATCTCTTGGTTTTTTTCTCATTGCTCAATGAGACGACTGAAATGTATTGGAAAGCTCGTCTCTTGAGACAATTCGATCTCGTTCATGGACGGGACGAGATGAAATGTCAAAACGAGTTTTAAAACCATGGCTCACACTACTCCATATTATAGTGGTTTTATGCTAACTCGACTCGGTCCTACTCGTCCGACCCACTAGTTTCGAGTTGGATTGGATCAATTGGTTCGGAGCCGAATCCTCAAAATCGGAGTTCCTCGCCTCACCCATCCCTCCGGCGGTATGTCCCAATTTCCCGCGAAATCTTCATAAATTCCCACATTTCCCGCGAAAATCTTCATAAATTCCCTCCATCTTTCTTCCACTCTGCAACAAGCCAACACCACGCTCTCTCTCTCTCTCTCTTTTCTATGGGTCCACGACGTCTCAGCAATGGCCGATCTCCACTGGTGAACCAACAACGCCAAATCACTTCCTTCTTCACTCCTAACAAGACCTCGTCCACTTCTCCTTCTTCACCTTCATCTGTTTCTCCCAAACTAAACCCTAATTCTACCCCTACTTCCAACTCTTCTACTACTACTATAACTCCTTCTCAAAAGAACCAGAAAAAACCGCTTTTGATTCCCGGTTCAGATGCCAGAAAACCCCCCAGTTCCAGCCCTTCTTCTACTACTACTCCTCCTCTTCAGAAGAAGAAAAAATTGCTTTTGATTCCTGGTTCAGATAGCATAAAAACCCCCAAATCTACAAAAACATCGTACGGTGAAGAGGTGGTAGGGAAGAGAATTAGGGTTTATTGGCCTTTGGACAAGATCTGGTACGAAGGTTGTGTTAAATCATTTGATAACATTTCCTTTAAGCACACTGTTCAGTACGAAGATTCTGAGGAAGAAGTCATAGAACTTGAGAAGGAGAAGATTGAGTGGATCGAAGAATCGGTGAGAAGCTTTCGTCGATTAAAGCGGAAATCTTCCCCCATCTCTGAGAAAGTAGTTATTGATGATGAAGAAGAAGAGGGGGCTGAGAATAAGGAGGGAAGGAAGTTTCGAGGCTTGAAGCGGAAATCATCCTCTAAGAAAGTAGTTCTAGAAGAAGAAGAAGAGGAGGAGGAGGAGGAGAATACAGAGGCAGGAAGGGGAGGGGATGATTCGTCTGATGAGGATTGGGCGAATAATATAGGTAAGGAGATCGTAGATGATGATGATTCAGAAGAGTTAGATTTAGAGGACATAGAAGAAAATGAGGATGATTCAGAAGAAAATGATCAAGTGCACTTCTCCAATTCCAAAAGAGTAAAAAGGGAGAATTCGGAGTCGAGAAAGCGAAAGAAGTTCGATGGGGTTAAGTTAGATTTTGGTAAGAAGGGAAAAGTTGGTGGAAATAAGACTGAGAAGATTGGGTTGAAGATATCTTCTCAGGACAGCACTGGAGGCAGATTAGTTGAGTTGGTGACTAATAATGGAAGTAAGTAACAATGTTTGATATTTTTTATCTATTAGTGAGAGAATGATTATCTGAATGTGAAAATGAAATCAAATAGGGTTTTTGGTTTTCCTGGTATAAATTTGGCTCTAATATCCATTTGTGTTTTTTTCTTCTATCAATCTCCTTGATCACAGTACAACAAAAGTAATAATGAATCTTCTGAGTAAGATTTAAAATCTCGTCTCGAGGCAATGTTTCGGTCAAGAAAAAAAAACCCGATACTGTTTCGACCAATACATTACCGAGGCATTCAATGTTTAGCCAATGCCTATCCCATGATACATATTGGCTGATACAATCTGGTTTTGAACCATGTTTGTGAGGATATTTAAATTGTTAAAAGATGTGTGTCTCATAGTTAACCGTTGCACCCGGAGACAATTTTAGCTCATGAGAATAGCTATTTACCAAACATGGTTCTGGACAGAGCAGGAAGGAAGGAACATGACTCGTTTGGTTGATCCCAAATCTTTGGAAAAAGGCTTTGACAATGATGATGATGGGACTAGCTGTTTACTAACTCGCCTCTTGCTTAGTTTTAATTCTGCCATGGTTATGACGGTGACATATTTGACAAACTGAACGGTGACATATTTACTAAAAAATAAAATGTTAACAACAATGAAGGGAGATATCCTGATTGTTGAAAGCATCTTTTGTAATAACTTCATTACCCATGAAAATTGAGAACAGAAGAAAAAACGGTGGACGATTTTTGGTATGTCTTGTGCGACTACTGAATTTGGGTATTCTTACTACAGGGGGACATACGAGTCATGTTATCGACAATACTTTAACAGGTGATGCTGCTGAAAGGTTTGGTATGCGTGCAAAAAAGTTTCACTTTCTTGGGACGTAAGTGTTTACTGAATTGAACTATATGTTTTTTTTCTTCTATCAATCTCCTTGATCACAGTACAACAAAAGTAATAATGAATCTTCTGAGTAAGATTTAAAATCTCGTCTCGAGGCAATGTTTCGGTCAAGAAAAAAAAACCCGATACTGTTTCGACCAATACATTACCGAGGCATTCAATGTTTAGCCAATGCCTATCCCATGATACATATTGGCTGATACAATCTGGTTTTGAACCATGTTTGTGAGGATATTTAAATTGTTAAAAGATGTGTGTCTCATAGTTAACCGTTGCACCCGGAGACAATTTTAGCTCATGAGAATAGCTATTTACCAAACATGGTTCTGGACAGAGCAGGAAGGAAGGAACATGACTCGTTTGGTTGATCCCAAATCTTTGGAAAAAGGCTTTGACAATGATGATGATGGGACTAGCTGTTTACTAACTCGCCTCTTGCTTAGTTTTAATTCTGCCATGGTTATGACGGTGACATATTTGACAAACTGAACGGTGACATATTTACTAAAAAATAAAATGTTAACAACAATGAAGGGAGATATCCTGATTGTTGAAAGCATCTTTTGTAATAACTTCATTACCCATGAAAATTGAGAACAGAAGAAAAAACGGTGGACGATTTTTGGTATGTCTTGTGCGACTACTGAATTTGGGTATTCTTACTACAGGGGGACATACGAGTCATGTTATCGACAATACTTTAACAGGTGATGCTGCTGAAAGGTTTGGTATGCGTGCAAAAAAGTTTCACTTTCTTGGGACGTAAGTGTTTACTGAATTGAACTATATGTTTTTTCTTCTTTTTTCTTTCTAAGTAGGTATCTCTAATTCTGGGAAATCTAGTACTGGATTTTGATGTTTAATCGACATGTTTCAATTCCTGAATTGTGATAATGAATATAATGTTATCGTCCATGAACTAGTCGGATAGACATGGCGTCTCACATCTGCAGAATCTCGCGAGATAAACCAGATGATTCGGAATATATTTTGAAAATCTCAGCCGAGTCAGTAAAACTCATCCTAGTCAACTGGGATTTTGTATATTTTAATGATTTTTTTTTTTATATAGAATTTAAACATATATTATCTAAATAAAATATGATTTTATAATAAAACATCTTCTAATTTACCTTATTTTATAAAAAAGTTGTAATTATTGTCATTTAAATATATATGATTAAATATTTTAAACCGAGATAAATGGTTTATCACGTCCGAGACATCTCGGTCTCATACATGCATGAGACGAGATGTCAAACCGAGATTTGAAACCATGATTAGAAAATCTATTTTATGTCAAGCATCTCGAGTAACTCTCTGTAGGTTTTGGCACAAAACATGAAGCATTTTCTTCAATTTTCATGTGGTTATCCTAATTCCGTCCATTAGATGAGGGTGTCATACTTTTTATCGCAGAGAACGTAGGGATGCTAAAAGGAGACGGCCTGGAGATGTAAATTATGATCCAAGAACTCTATACTTGCCTCCTGATTTCTTAAAGGGGTTATCAGGTGGCCAGGTAATTCTTTTCAATAGATGGTTGTTTAAAAGGTTTTTCAGAGAATTCATATATGTGCCTTCTTCATTTATCTATCTATCTAATATCTAATTTCAACTATAGAGACAATGGTGGGAATTTAAGTCGAAGCATATGGACAAAGTTCTGTTTTTCAAGGTGATCTTGTAGTTAGAATAAAATCATTAAAGCTGATCTACTGTCTAATTGTGTTTTTTCTGCAATAATCTATTGATAAGCATTATCTTTTTGGAGCAGATGGGCAAATTTTATGAACTGTTTGAAATGGATGCACATGTTGGAGCAAAAGAGCTTGATTTGCAATACATGAAGGTATGCATAACAGCATAAGTTTCAAGCATGTCTTTCTCTTATTTATCTTTTGTTTTTGTTTTTTTTTTGATCGATAAAGATGAATTTATTGAAGAGAAAGAAAAAACAAGGGGGTCGAGAAGACCCACCCAGATACAAAGGAAAAACAAAAACGAAAAAACCAAGCACAACAACAAGGACTCTCAATTAACAGTTACACATGTGATAGGGAACACACTCGATCCCATCTCACGACAAAATCTTCAAAGAAGGTTCCTTCAAATTCCTTGTAAAGTTTGCACCAATAGAAGAAAAACTCCAAGATAGAAATAATTAATCCTTCCAGCGTAGAAACTTTCCCTTCGAAAATGCGCCGGTTTCTTTCTTTCCAAATACCTCAACAGATTGCAGAAGGAGCCACGGACCAAAGGATTCGCTTTGACGACAAAAAAGAACCTCCTTACGAGAACCAAGCTTCCAAATTTGACTTGACAGACAAAGGAAAACAGCCCACAATACCAAATTGAACCATGAAATGTGACCAAACGAGGTGAGCTACTCAACAATGAATGAAGAGATGATCCACTGTTTCCGCCTGAGAACCACACATACAACACTGATTTGGAGAAATAAAACCTCTTTTGATTAATTGATCCAACGTTGGAAGTCTCCCTAAAGTCGTCATTTAGAGAAAACAAGATAACTTAGGGGGTATCCTACCCCCCCAAATGACTAGGTGAGGAAAAGTTGCTGTGCTCTTAGGGCCAAATTCATTCTATAGAGATTTAACCGTGAAACTTCCATTCTTAGTTCCTTCCCATCCTCTTTTGTCATCTGAAAAGTTATGCCTATAACTGTTTTCCACCATAACAATTAGCCTCCCTAGCCTATCAACCTCCCAGTCATTGAAAGATCTTCTAAACCCAAAATCCCAGTTAATCAAACCATTTGCAAAGGTCTTGTACACCTTTTGTTTTTTGCAGTGTTGACCATTTTGGCTTTTAGCCATTTTACTGTTATTTTTAAAGAATATCTTAAGTTAATTATCTGAGGGAAAAATAATTAATCCCACCACATGCATTTTATAGTTAGCTGCCTGCAATTTTTAATTTGTTGTAATATTTGTGCTTTTTATTTTTTATTTTTATGTAGACATATCTATTTAAATTATAGTTTGTTTTCAGAGTTAATTTTTTTACGGATCTGATCTTGTTATTAGGGGGAACAACCTCATTGTGGATTTCCGGAAAAAAATTTCTCAATGCACGTGGAGAAATTGGCTAGAAAGGTTTGCTCTTGTCCATCTATTTATATTTCATGTTTATCTTGATCCTGATTTGCTTTCTCTATGCCATTGTGTTCTCGGTAATGCTTGGGAGTATAAGATCTCATTTTCCTTTCGAAAGACCATTTTTATATCTTTGAAGGAATTTCCCCAAGGACCTCCTTAACTGAGCTGCCTTGACTGTAGGGTTACCGAGTTCTAGTTGTGGAGCAGACAGAAACACCTGAACAGCTCGAGGTTCGTCGCAAAGAAAAAGGTTCAAGGATAAGGTTAGTTTATACTCTATGTCACTGATGTGGAACTATTTTTGTTAAAGAAAATCAATGGCTGACATGGTTCCATGTTTTCAAAGGTTGTGAAACGTGAAATATGTGCTGTGGTTACGAAGGGAACACTGACTGAGGGAGAGATGCTGGCAATCAATCCTGACGCTTCTTATCTTTTGGCGATAACAGAAAACTATCAGGTTGAGGAGAACCAAAAAGAGGACCTAATTGTTGGTGTTTGCGTGGTTGATGTTTCTACAAGCAGGTTTATGATTGGACAGGTATGCTAATTCAGAATCATGCAGTCCTCTCTGTGGTTTTCTTTTCCGTTATCAGATGTGATGATTTATAGTCTCTGTATTAAAGAGTGTAACTATTATCTATGAATTTCTAGTACTCCACAAATTCAGTTCACATGCAGTGGGGTGACACTCATCATTTTAATTGGCTCCACAAAGATTTTGTAACTGCATAAATATCTGTCAATGGAGTTAATGGATCAACTGAAACGTTTTCCTTACTAACTTGGAAAGATTTTAAGCTTCCTAAGGGTCATTTTGCTCAAACGGATTACCACATTGGCAATCCAACACCACTGTCCTCTAGATTTCATGGAAAAACTCAGATCATAAAAATAAAATTCAATTTTTTTTTGACTTGATCTGAGGTTTTGAAATTGGACGACTACTGAACTTCCACAGATCTCTCAAATTTAAAATTAAAATTCAACAGTAAAAAATAATTTTTTTTTCAAAGTTCATAGAATTTTTTCCTCTGCAATCCTTGTGGGATCGGATCATGTTTTCGGATGCCACGAGGTGAGGTGAACGACCCTTAGTAAGGGTGGAATTCTTACTAACTTAGTAAGGCTAGTCGGACTCATGGATCAAACAGTTTATCTTCTGTTCTGATTTTTTTTGTTTTTGTTTTTATGAGGGCTTCTAACCGGGATGGATTTAAGCATGCTGTTATAGATCTCTCTCATATTTATTCCTAGGAAACCACTGATTTATAAACTAAATTTCATGAGCTCCTGTAATATGTCTCTCTTTGGCTAACTATCTTTTCTCTACCAGTTTTGTGATGATTCAGAGCGTAATTCCTTATGTTCCCTATTGTCTGAGCTAAGGCCTGCAGAAATCATAAAGCCTGCTAAATTACTCAGTCCTGAAAGTGAGAGAGTTTTGCTGAGACACACAAGAAATCCTTTAGTCAATGATTTAGTTCCACACTTGGAGTTCTGGGATGCCGACAAGACTCTTGATGAGGTCAGAAGTTTTTATAGGCGACTCGAAGATCAACCAGGATCAGAATCTTTGAACAAGTCAAGTTTAGGTAATCCTGAATCAATTACTGCAGAAGACAGGTCGAGGTGCCTACCGGGTGTTCTATCTGAGTTAGTGAGTGCAGGCGAGAATGGTAGTTATGCACTTTCTGCTTTTGGAGGCAGCCTTTTCTATCTGCGACAGGCTTTTCTGGATGAGACACTGCTTAGATTTGCTAAGTTTGAGTTACTTCCATGCTCGAGATTTCATGGTATCCCTCAAAAACCATACATGGTACTTGATGCAGCCGCCATTGAAAACCTTGAGATGTTCGAGAACAACAGAAATGGAGGTTTTGATGGGTAATTATATATATTTATGATTAACATTTGAAAAATAATTTTCTGGGTTACCTTTTTTGAGGTCATTTTATTTGCCAATGTAGGACAGTATATGCACAATTGAATCACTGTGCGACTTCAATTGGGAAAAGATTGCTCAAAAGCTGGCTTGCAAGACCACTATATCATGTGGAGTCAATTAGGGAACGTCAGGATGCGATTGCTGATTTGAGAGTAAGTCATGCGTGCATAAAGATCTTTCAATGACCACAAAAGCTTCCTAGTTAATGTGTGTATTTTCCAATAACCTTTTAGCTGGTTTTTGTTTTTAATTTGTGTGCAATGCTTTGACATTTCTAAACCTTCCGATATAGCTAACCCGATTAACAGGGGCAGAGTTAGTAAGGAGACATTGGGGGCAATTGCCCCCACTCAACTTTTTTGGGCATTTTAGATACCCTTGAATTTATGCTTAAATTTGAGATACCCCTGCATTTTGAACTACTGACATGCCCTGTTTGACCCTTTTGCTCTCACTCCCTCATCTCCCTCCCCAATTTTTGCCCCTCCGCCTCCAATGAACTATAAGTTTGCCCCCACTAAAAGAAAATCCTGGCTCCTCCCCTGCCGATTAAGTTAACAAAGGGAATGTTTATGAAAATTCAAAGTTCTTGTAGTTATTGTTCCAGAAATTTGTAATCGAATGCCCATAACTTCACAAGCTTCTGCAAGGAGTTCCTTTGTGTTCAATAAATATTGCAATTTTCTTATGTGGTGCATCTGACTAAACATTTCTCCATAAACAGTTGTCTTGTTTTATTTGCTGGTTTTCTTTCAATGTTGAGCTCCCTATACCATGGTTTCATGTGAAAGTTTTCTTGCTTATCTTTTTTTGATCGGTAAAGTTTCCTTGCTTCTCATCCTTGAAGTTCCTACAGTTCAAACTTTTTCAAGAATTGGGCTACCCCCCCCCCCCCCACCACCACCACCACACACACCCTCACCCTTCTGCAATAAGCTTTAGATGCAATCTTGTTCCTTGTAAGTTCGAGGAGTACCACATGTCTCTTATTGTTCTGTTACTGTTTTGAATTTATCAATTTAATTTGCTATGCTTATTTACTATCCTGACCTAATTTAATAGATTTTGTCAGTTTAATATATCTGATTCTGGTCAATATTTTAAAAAGCAACTTAATTTAAAAATAAAAATAAAATGCTCTTAGCAACTTCATGCTTTATTAAATAACTATGCAGCAATCACTTATAACTACAGGGGCTTATGTGTTGTGACTTTCTTGAAGAGAGTTTGGGGTAGTAGGATGTTAACATGATTCTCCCGTAAACAATCTGAAAAGAGGAACCAGTAAGAAGAATAAGACTTAATACGCATACTTATTATAAAAAATAAAAAAAAGGCTTAGTGTGTATAAAAGAAAATTTTAGATTCTATGCCCCACAAGGATGGTTGAGAATTTACATGGAAAATTCAGATAAAACCTTTAGAAGTGCATCTGATTTATTTTATTTTTATTTTTATTTTTATTTTTTATTTTAAATTTGCTTGCTTCCTCTGTATTTGAATCACTGCCTTCAGACTTCATTTTGATTGTTTTCTTGTTTTACCACTAATATTGCATTACTTCCTTTATTTTCCATCTTTATTAGCACAATGATGGACTACTACTGGATGCTAGATACTGTTATGATGTTTGAACTTTAAGGTGTTTGTGTAAGTGAAATTTAGCTTGTGTTTCAGGGAGTTGATCAACCTTCTGTACTTGAATTTCGAAAAGAGTTGTCTAGGCTTCCAGACATGGAGCGATTGTTTGCACGCCTATTTGCGAGCAGGTAAAATCCTACAATTTTTTTTAATGAATGATACTAATATTTTTCCCTGTACTAATAATTGGTTTTATATTCTCTTTTTCTTCCTTGTTTTGGATGGAATACAGTGAAGCTAATGGAAGGAATGCCAATAAAGTAGTTCTTTATGAGGATGCATCAAAGAAACAGCTTCAAGAGTTCCTTACTGCTCTACATGGTTGTGAATTAATGGCTGGGGCATGTTCTTCTTTGAGTGTGATATTAAATAATGTGGAATCTAGCCTTCTCGATCGTTTATTAACGCCGGGTAAATTAACATTTCCTGTTGTCAACATCGCTACACCAGTCCTGTTTTGCATCTTATGCACCCATTAATTGTATACAGGTAAAGGTCTTCCTGACACACATATGGTTATGAATCATTTCAAGGATGCTTTTGATTGGATAGAAGCCGATCATTCAGGGCGTGTTATTCCTCATGAAGGAGTTGATGCAGAATATGACTCTGCCTGTAAAGCAGTTAAGGATGTTGAGTCCAGCTTGGCTAGACATCTGGAGGAACAATGTAAATTACTTGGAGATACATCAGTAAGAATGCTGAAAATTGCGGTCTTTTCTGTTGTAGTACTTTGCTTTCTGGTTTTGTTTCATAAAGATGAAGCAACTAATTTCTCTCTAATATGCTTTGGCATAGATTGAATATGTTACTGTTGGAAAAGAGTTATACCTTATAGAAGTGCCGGAAAGTTTGCAACGGAGTGTTCCTCGGGATTATGAGTTACGATCATCCAAAAAGGTACATGAAAAAGGGTTTAGTGTCTGGCAATTGTAATACATCGCTTGCTTGTTCAAGGTATTATATGATACCTGTAGTCTGATAAAATAAAGTGATATGTCTTCATTGCTTTATACATATTCGTGTGGGAGGCTTGGAAATATCTTTTTGAAGTAGAAACTGGGAGCTGCAATTACTGCAAGACCATGTAACAAAGATATCATTGGCACATACATCGGTATCCGAAGGGTGTAAAGTGTCTTACACAACACCTTTGAGATACTAAACATTGACAATCCATACACATGTATTACAACATAAATGATTTATGTAATTTTCTCTTTTTCTGAAAGGTATAATGACATTTCTATTAATAGCAGATTAAATACGATGATTAAATGTAATTTTCTATTAAATACCATTACAAGAAAGAGCCTTTGTTGTCTAGGCCACAAATGGAGTCCCATCTAAATGAGAAATCTTCCCAAAAAAAGCTAAAGTCCTTAAATAGTTTGCACCAAAAAAACAACAAACGGATGATGGCAATAATCACTTATGAAAGGGATTGCTTACCTTCAAAAGAATCGGTGGTTTCTTTTCTTCCAAAACAACAAAAGGGTTTAGAAATCATAATATCATTTCTTAGAAGAGTTTAAATAATAAGATAAGGATGTACGGTAACTAAAAGAAAACATTTATATACACTATAAGTAATAAAGTAGATTTCTATTGTCAAACCGTGATTATGTTTGACAACTCAATAAATTAGTATATAGAGGATGGGTCATTCAGAAGTCGTTTTCTATACAAAATCATTAACATAAAGGTTGACACTACAGTAAGTGTTACACTGTGTCCAGTTTATGGTACATGTCTGACACGACAAATATCCTAAAAGTTCCACGAGTCACAACTACAAGCAGAAGTGCCATGAACATTTTCATGATGCCCTGTCTCAGCACATGCCTGTATTCACTTCATAAAGAGGGGGGGTTAATGGATCAGGATGACCTGATGGGTCTTTTTATATGTGGCTACTATAGGACTAGGCTTAAGCTGTATGATTAAGTCCAATAGCCAGCCCTAGACTTATTTTTCAGGCCCAAGTGTGTGGGATTGACGTATTAGCAAAGATAAGCCAAAGGCCTGATTAAATTTTGAAGGCCTGGTACATTACATATGTTCTTGTTAAATAAACCTATAGGGTTATTTTAGTCTTTTCACTTGTTTAATTATCTTATGTAATACTTAAGCCTAATTAAGGCTAATGAATCAAATTAATTGTTTTCTCTCTGTTTTAACTGGTATCAGAGCTTCATCGACCTTCATCTTCTTCCTCAAACTCAGTCGACCATCTCTACATAAAAACAACTCCCTAAAACCCTTGTTTCCATTTATATCACCCCTACGGGGGTTCTCTGCGGATACTCATGCGATAGGGATGATGCGATAGGGAGTTGAAACATATTCGAAGCCTGCGATCAGGCTGTAGTTGTAGAAACGATGCTGTATTCACAGCAGTGATAGCTGTGATGACCTGCGACGCTCCTGTGATGACCTGGGACACTCATCTTGGCATCGTTTGAACCTTACGACCTTCAAATTAGTTGTTTTAGGTATAACGACACCCACAACAACATCGTACAAGTCTTACGACGCTAGGAGGCTGTTGTGTGAGCCTTGCGATTACAGTAGGAGTTTTGTTTTGAGCAAACGACACCGTCAGGTGGCTGATATGCCTTGTGCGACACAAGTGGGTGGCTGTTTGAGTTGTTCTTTATCACAACAACTGGTTTTTTGCCTTCTGCGATTGTAGTAAGTGGCTGTTTGTTCTTCATATCACAGCAGGTGACCTTTTTTCAGTAAATAACACCAACCCATTCCTTGGAAATTACAGCAGGTCAATATTTGCTGTATTTCGATCATTGTAAGCGGTATATGAGGTTTTTTAGCAGTTATTGGGATACCTACGGAGGCTTGTGATTACAGCAAGGTGCTGTTTGGGGCTGTTCTAATAGCAATTTTTATCCATTTTTTGATCGTGTATTGTCATCGTTAGGGTGCTGCGGTCACTTTATCCTAGAGAGTCGTGCCTTCATCGTACTTGAACTTTCTTTCAACTAAAGTACTCGGATTATTTGATGGCCTCTGAGACTTCTTCCTCCTCCATCACTGGTAATAGTAATGGATTGGGTGGTTCTTCTTCTCACTTAACTGACTTCCCCGATATTCAAATTACTACAGTAAAATTAGATGGTCCTAATTATCTCCTTTGGGCACGATCAGTTGAAATGTTAATTGGAGGGAAAGGGAAGATCGGTTACCTCACAGGGATGGACAAACAACCTGCACAGACAGACAGTTCTTACTCCCATTGGTTTGCTAATGATTCTATGGTCCGCTCTTGGCTGGTTACTTATATGCAACCACACATTGCGGCTGGCTTTATGTTTTCTTCAACAGCAAAACAGATTTGGGATTCTGCAAAGAGCATTTACTCGCAACGTCAGAATTTTCAACTTGGAGCGTGATATTTCGTCTTTCACAAGGAGATTCTTCAGTTACTACCTACATATCACAACTACGTGCTCGGTGGGAAGAATTGACTTTTTACTCCTTGTCCTATGCCTGGAAGGACCCTCTTGATGAGACATTATATTCGTCGATTCTGGATAAGAATCGGGTTTTTCAGTTTCTAGCTGGTCTTCGGGATGAGTTTGAGTATGCGAGAGTTCATTTATTGGGTATGGATCCATTTTCGTCTCTCCAGACAGCGTATTCGTATGTTTTGGCTGATGAGAGTCGTTGTGTGGCTGTCCTACCTCATTCTTCGGGAGATCACTCCGTTATGCTTGCTCGCCTATCTTCTCCACAACCCCCCAGTGGGTCTATGCCTACTCGTCAACGACATAAGTGTGATCATTGTGGAAAGTTAGGTCATGTGAAGGCTCGCTGTTATGCACTTCATGGTCATCCTAATCAGCAACGTAAACAGTCTCAACGATCTTCAGCTCATATAATTTCTCAATCGACTACTGATTCAGCACCTCTTTCCGTTCCTATATCCTCATCAGACTTGGTATCTCTATCCCAAGCAGAGCTTGACAAGTTCAGAAAATTCTTCAATCAGATAGAGATTTCATCTCAGCCGGTTTCTACCTTCGCTCACTCAAGTACCTTTGCATCTGCAAACAGTGTTTCCACCACTTCCTCACCATGGATTATTGATTCTGGTGCCTCAGATAACATGATCGGTATGTCCTCTCTATTTCAAACCTATAGTGTTTGCTCTGGTCATCACAAGGTTCGCCTAGCTGATGGTTCCTTGTCTTCCATAGCTGGTTAAGGTCTTTTACCTATTACATCCTCTTTATCCTTGACTAACACATTACATGTTCTTCAACTTACTACTAACCTGGTGTCCGTTAGTAGTCTTATCAAAAACTTGAACTGCAGTGTAACCTTTTATTCCTCTCATTGTGTCTTTCAGGATCTGGAGTCGAAGAGGACGATTGGTACTGGACGTGAAGTGAATGGGTTGTATCCCCTGGATGTTCTCGGTTCCCCTAGCACTCATTCTGCTCTTCAGCTTAGTAGTTTTAGCAGTCAATCTAATAAGGCTCTTGTAATGCGTTGGTATTTACGCTTAGGTCATATTTCTTTTGGATATTTGAAACACATGTTCCCTAATTTATTTAATAATAACAATGTGCTTGATTTTTCTTGTGAAACTTGTCAATTAGCTAAACATGTGCGTTCGTCTTATCCTATTAGTATGAATCCTACTACACCTGCTATGTTTGACTTAATTCATTCTGATGTGTGGGGTTCTTCCCCTGTTACATCTATTCTTGGTTTTCGCTATTTCGTCTTGTTCATTGATGATTACAGTCGTACCACTTGGGTTTATCTTATGAAACACAAGAGTGAGGTTTATGGGGTCTTCAAACAATTTCTTGTTATGGTTCACACCCAATTTGGTCGTACCATCAAGACCTTCCGTTCTGATCATGGTACTGAGTACACTTATAGTGAGGTCCTGAAATTTTGTTTAGAATCTGGCATTGAGCATCAAATGTTCAATGTTAAGACCTCTCAGTAGAACGGCCGATCAGAAAGAAAAAATCGTCATATTCTAGAGTTAGCCCGTGCCATTTCAATTGGCATGAACGTGCCCCAATCCTATTGGGCTGACGCAGTTCTTACTGCTGTTTACCTTATTAATCGGACCCCCTCCAGTGTTCTTCAGTTTGTTCCACCCCTCTCTAAGCTCTTTCCAGATCGTCCTGTGTTTCCACTTCCTCCGCGTGTTTTTGGGTGTCTGTTTTGTTCAACTTCTTGACCAAAATCGTTCTAAACTTGACCCTAAGATCGTTAAATGTATCTTTCTGGGTTATTCCTCTACCCAGAAAGGATACCGTTGTTACCATCCTCCTTCTCGACGACATTTTATTTCTCGAGATGTTTCTTTTTTTGAGCATACTCCTTATTATAATGGGTCCGTTGGCATTCAATCTGAGTGGTTTCCTCTAGATTCACCTGATGATCATTTTCCTTCTTTATTTTCCCTTCCCTTGCCTGTTCCTCCCTCTCCACCCCCTGTCAGTTCGTCCTCTACTCCATTGCAGGTTTACTCTCGACGTCCACGTGATACTACCATCACTTCTATGTCCGATCAGCTCGCCTCTAGCTCCGCCTCCGCCTGTTCTCTGTGATGATCGTCCTATTGCCACTCGTAAGGGTAAGCGCACGTGTACTTATCCTATTTCCAATTATATATCCACTTCTGCACTATCACTTTCCTATCAGAGTTTTCTTGCTTCTGGTTTCGCTGTTTCTCTTCCTAATACTGTTGCAGATGCTATTGCTCATCCTGAGAGGC
Organism: Akebia trifoliata; assembly: GCF_017979445.1. Classification (NCBI taxonomy): domain Eukaryota; kingdom Viridiplantae; phylum Streptophyta; class Magnoliopsida; order Ranunculales; family Lardizabalaceae; genus Akebia; species Akebia trifoliata. The sequence continues at coordinate 31,970,534 of NC_141382.1, read as the reverse complement.
GCATAGTTATGATTGAAGAGTTGACTGCTCTTGAAAAGACTCAAATTTGGGAAATTGTGCCTCTTCCGCCTGGAAGGAAAGCTGTGGGTTGTCGCTGGATATTCACGCTTAAGCATAATCCGGATGGTTCCATTGCTCGTTATAAGGCCCGTCTGGTGGCCAAAGGTTATGCTCAGACTTATGGGATTGATTACCAGGAAACTTTTGCTCCGGTTGCCAAGATGACCACCATTCGCGTTCTCCTTTCTGTTGTTGCTATCCGCGGATGGCCTCTTTTTCAGTTAGATGTCAAGAATGCGTTTCTCAATGGTGATCTTCAGGAAGAAGTCTATATGGTCCAACCTCCTGGGTTTCTTCCTTCTACTTCTCCTACACATGTTTGTCGTCTTCGCCAGTCTCTTTATGGTCTGAAGCAGTCTCCTCGTATTTGGTCTGAGCGCTTCACTACGGCCATGCATCAGTTTGGTTTCCATCAGAGCTCTGCTGATCACACCTTGTTCTTGCGTCACTCCCACGGCAAAACTGTTGCTCTGATTGTGTATGTGGATGATGTTGTTCTTACTGGAGATGATGCCGATGGCCTTACCGAGGTCAAAACTTAGGTCGTCAATTTGAGATTAAGGACCTTGGACATCTTCGCTATTTTCTGGGTATTGAGGTTGCACGGTCCCAGTCTGGTATATTTATTTCTCAGCGTAAGTATGTTCTTGACTTACTCAGCGCCTCTGGTCAGCTTGGATCTCGCTCAGCTGATACTCCTATTGAGCAGAATCACAGGTTGACTGATTCTGAGGGGGAGTGTGTGTTAGATATTGGCCAATATCAGTGTCTTGTGGGAAAATTGATCTACTTGTCTATGACTCGCCCTGACATTGCCTATGCTGTTAGTGTTGTACGTCAGTTTATGTACTCGCCTCGAACATCTCATCTTTCTGCTGTTTATCGTATTCTTAGATACCTTAAGGGATGTCTTGGTCGATGTATTTTATTCAACAATCATGGTCATCTTCGCATTGAGGCATGGACAGATGCAGATTATGCTGGTTCAGTGACTGATAGACGGTCTACTTCTGGGTATTGTACTAAAGCCGGTGGTAACTTGGTAACTTGGCGTAGTAAGAAGCAGGATGTGGTTTCTCGGTTGAGTGTTGAGTCAGAATACAGAGCCATGACACTTGCAGTATGCGAGTTGTTGTGGCTCAAAATCTTACTAGCTGATTTATGTCTTTCTATGCCGGTCCCCTTCTTACTATATTGCGATAATAAATCGTCTATTAACATAGCTGCAAATCCGGTTCAGTATGACAGAACGAAGCACATAGAAGTTGATCGTCATTTCATTAGAGAAAAGATAGTTTCTGGACAGATTTGTACTCCTTTTGTTCCTACCTCTCAACAACTTGCTGATGTTCTTACTAAAGGTGTTAGTAAAACCTCCTTTGAAATGTCTTGTCCAAGTTGGGCATTGTTGATATCCACGCACCAACTTGAGGGGAAGTGTTAAATAAACCTATAGGGTTATTTTAGTCTTTTCACTTGTTTAATTATCTTATGTAATACTTAAGCCTAATTAGGGCTAATGAATCAAATTAATTGTTTTCTCTCTGTTTTAACTGTTCTTGTATTGGGCTTGGGTCTGAAGTAAGGGTCCATCATGGGCCTGGAACGGACCTGGGTCTAGGTACTCATTTTCCTGATTGGGTTTGGGTAGAGATTGACTCAGCCTGAACCAGGGCATCCCCTACTTACATACTTACGTACATACGTACAAGTGGAGAGCCCCCACAGGTTATCTCCAATTAAACCCTTAAGCAGCAGGGGTTTGATTTTTATTCTTTTAAATGTCCCAACCTGGCTTTGGGGGTAAATCTTTGTTTTTTCCACTTTTTTTGTTGTACATTTTTCTTTTTTCTTGACATTAAGTTTATGAGAAATTTTTACCATTTATGTCACTTGCAGGGATTCTTCAGGTACTGGACTCCACAAATTAAGAAGTTGTTAGCAGAGCTTTCTCAAGCTGAAGCTGAGAGGGAATCAAAATTGAAAAGCATTCTACAAAGGTTGATAGGACATTTCTGTGAGCATCATATTAAGTGGAGGCAATTGGTTTCTGCAACTGCAGGTATGCATGCAATGGACGTATGCTCTTAATTATCCATTGTCACTGCTTTCATGTATCACAATTACAAGACACACACTTATTCATATTACTAACATGTCTTTAAATAGAATTGAAAGGAAGAACATGATTATTTGAGCTGACCCCAAATTTTTGGAATAAAGCTTTGATGATGATGTTGCATCAATAATTTAATGATCTGTTATTTTCTTTATGATAAAGGTGAACCTGTTTTGATGGTGCACACATTCAATAATCCATATGATATGTTTTGTTGATAGTCTTTGTGATATTCTTTTAATGTCTTCTGTTCCAAAAATATTGTACTATCACCTGTTGCCTCTTTTTATACTTCATTATAAACCATACTTAATTATCTGTGAAATAATCTTCCTTGAGCATTCATATTGCTGTTAAGAAACCATCAATTAAAAGTTCTTTATTTTGAGGAAGCAGTTAGAAGGAAGAATACCTAATTTTTCACTTGATCATGATTTTGCTATCTCCTTGTTTTCCATGACCGGAATTGGGTGATACATGCTGCAGAACTGGACGTTTTGATGAGTCTAGCAATTTCAAGAGAATATTATGAAGGTCCCACATGCCGTCCAACCATCTTGAATACATCATGTTCAAGCGAAGTACCATGTTTGTCAGCAAAAAGCTTAGGCCATCCTGTCCTTAGAAGTGATGCCCTAGGAAGGGGTACCTTTGTTCCAAATGATATTACCATAGGGGGTTCTGGACATGCCAACTTTATCCTTCTCACCGGTCCCAACATGGGTGGGAAGTCAACTCTTCTTCGTCAAGTTTGCATGGCTGTGATCTTAGCACAGGTAAATTTTTCTTTTTTATCTCTACTATAAATTTGATATTGTCAGTCTTGTGATCCTCCTCACCATTCGTTGTTGTTCACCAGCTAGGCGCGGATGTCCCGGCACAATACTTTGAACTATCACCCGTTGATCGAATCTTTGTTCGAATGGGTGCAAGAGATCATATTATAGCAGGCCAAAGTACATTCTTAACAGAACTTTCGGAGACTGCTTCGATGCTGGTATGTTATTCATTTCATACTATAAGTACAACCAGATTTGCATAATGATAATAGTTCATTAAATTTATATAATAAAACACAACGGTGAGTCCCACTCTCTTGCTTCAAGATTTATACCACACAAAGGAAGTATCTTGAGGAAGACTTTTACCATTATTGCCTTTTCTGTTCCTCCCCTATTCAAGAATACCCCTGACTTTATTATTTTTTCTCTTTTACCCCTTTTTCAATAATACCCTTCAACTTAAGACATTGTCTTTTGTTTTTGATAAGTCAACTTAAGACATTGTTTTTCCTCTTCCGCCTCTTTTCCAATAATACCTCTCCAACTTATTATCACTTTCACCCCTAAACCCGCGAACTCTAGTCTGGTCATAAGATGGAAGTTTCACTGGTCAATCACTGTCACTTGCCCATAGGAATGACCACTCATTACTGTCAACATGACTGTCACCTCCCAGATCGCCCATTCCCAAAATGTTAGACAAATTGAAAATTTTACTCATTTTTTCATAATGAACAGACTTTGAAGTTGTCTCTGATTATGACCCATCCAAGAGGTGACCCATCAATGACCACTTTAAATTATATGCTTTAGGTGGACCACATGTGAAGTACACCATGAAAGGCTGAACTTTTATATCCATCTTAGACACAGGTTTAGCCATGAACATGTATAATTATATGTTTATGAATTTGATTTAAGCATTTTTTAGGCTAGAATATGATCATATTTCTCAATGGTTAATGCAGTCTTCAGCAACCCGTAATTCACTAATAGCATTAGATGAACTTGGACGTGGGACATCCACTTCAGATGGGCAAGCCATTGCGTAAGTGCCACATTTGCAAGAGACCTAAACATAGATTTATTTTCTTATTCAAAGCGGGTTGTGCCAGCTTTTTGAAATATACATTGAGGAATATCCAGCTCATCTCAGCGTCTTTTTCTCTGGTTTTGTTATCTTTTGCAGGGATTCAGTTCTAGAATATTTTGTCCACAAAATAAATTGTAGAGGCATGTTTTCTACTCACTATCATCGGTTGGCTGTTGATTACCGAGAAGATCCCCAGGTACACTTATTTAATTTTCCTCTTTTCTTCATTGATAAGTCTGTTAATTTTTTTTTTTTACTGATCAGATGACTTATCACCCACCATGTCATATTGATTTTAACCTACTCCTATGTGATTGATTTTCCATTCTTGGATTTGAACTGGTCTGATTTCGGCTCCTCCATGTTGTCCTCAGGTGTCTCTATGCCACATGGCATGTCAAGTTGGCAAAGGAGTTGGGGATGTGGAAGAAGTTACATTTCTTTACAGGTTGACACCTGGTGCATGCCCCAAGAGTTATGGTGTCAATGTTGCACGGTTGGCAGGTATGCTTTGTTACTGAATTTGTTGTATTTTTCTTTCCATTAGGGACCTTAACAATTTAATATGAGAAAGAACCATGTTTAGAGAAACAAGCATTGAATTGGTTTGTCCAAGAGGTATATATAAGGGAATCAAGCATGATTCCATTCCGACACCAAGATATGCTTGTGCTGTAGTGTAACACCAAAATTTATTTTAGAAAAGGTAAAATAAGTTAAAAGTCAATCAGAAATATGGAGACTGATGCAAATTTTTTTATTAGATATGATGAGGGGAAGTCTGTCCATGAAGGTGGTAATGCTTTGTTGTCCTTCCCAGACCTTAAAAATGTCCTCTGATCATCAATCTGGATTGAATGATAGCTCTGCCACCTTTTGATTGCGCCATAGGCAATGCTCATAGGGTTAGTGTGGTCAGTCAGACCTATGTTACCTGATTCGTGAATTGGCTCAGTTCGAATTCGGGCTTGCGGATCATGGTTCACCAGTCAAGAATGAACCCGGTTCGTAGGGATAGACAGAGATGAGGGTATTAGAAGGTTGAAGTGATCAATAGGGTAAAAAAGATACTGAAAATGGTAGATTTTGGGAAGAAAAGAATCAGTTTTTATTTATTTATTTACAGGTTGATGATGAGGGTATTTGGTCTTTTTCCATCAGTCTATCAATAAAGACAAAGGTCAAAGGGGCATGCTATTAATCTGGAAATTTAAGAGGATATTTCAAATACTATTGATATGTGAAGGGATGAAAAAAAATTACTTAAATTATGAAGTACGTTTGGTTTGCTGCATTTCACGAACCTAGAGTGAACCGAACCACGAACAGGTTCAGTTCGAACCATGAATGGGTTCAGTTCGAACTGCAACCGGTACTTTAACAACAAATTAGGTAACACTGAATCATACCCAGTTGATGGAAAGGATTTTTTCCACCAGTTAAAACCATATCTTCTTATTACTGACGAGGTTTATTTCTAAATTTTGCCTAGTGTCCTTGATACTATGATCCTTTGGGCTACGGCACATCATAGATGTTTGCCATTGTTTGAACAATTTCTGACTGATTCAATAGGGATTACTTTGGTTAAAGTGCGATGATGAATATGCTCGTCCACATTGCTTTGGTTTCCATGTCATTGATCATTAATTATTGGCTAGTGATAGCCACTTGTTCTTCTTTTGGTAAATTTCACTGTAAAAATTGCTTCCCAGTTCTGACCATAGTCAGAATTTCAGGGCTTCCCGATTATGTTCTTCAAAAAGCTGCAGCCAAATCAAGAGAGTTTGAGGCAACATATGGAAAACACAGGCAGGGATCGAAAGAGGAGTTGTCTAATCACTGGTGGGATGATGAAAAGTTTGCAGTTATTATCCAAGATTTGGGTCATTTTGTGGCAAATAACAGTTGCCATGAGACCTCTGAGAGTGTGGATATTGGATTGCTGAACGAAATTCAGCAAAGAGCAAGGATGCTTCTAGGGAAAAGTTGAAGTCGTGTACATATATATGATTTGGCATATTAATTTTTTGGGGAATTTATTTCACAAATGGGTTGTGAGATCACCCTTTCGGGTTTAACAAGGGATCCTTCCACAGGGTGTTAAGCTGTGAAGCTGTCGCCGATTTTGACATTGGAGATTGGGTTTCGTATTTTGTGGGGCCTGCTTATGATGTGATCTAACATTTAGATCAGATCAATCGGACAGTTATGGGTACTACATAATGTCTATGTTTTTGTAATATCAGTGACACTGAATAGATTCGCCTTCCTGAGCTGGCTCATCTGAGTTTTGTGGATGCAGTGTTCTTTGCAGGCTTGCTAGTTGTAAATTTTGTTATATGTCAATGCTAGGCAATTTTCCCATCGCATTGACCCGCAAACAGATGGTCCTTAGTGAAAAAAATTCCACAGGCTTTCATAATGTCTTGAAGAAAGTTTTGTTGATTGTTGCAACAATTTATGGATATGACAACTACTATTATGCAAATCAGAGAACTTTACTCGATGTATAGATCACAACAACAGAAGGCTTTGTGGTAGTGAAATCTAAAGGCAAATAGCTGATAAGGGTTCGACCCATCGAACTTGCAATCAGAAACTCCCACGACTCGCTTCTTTGTCTTCCCTCCGAAAACTGTCAAGCATTTCCCAGTACTTTTAGAGACCCAGAATCGAAATTCACGATGATTCATCACCTTGGGTGGGTTAATTGATTTCCAATCAGCTTGAGTTAAGCTTGTTAATGAGCTCAATGATCGAAGGGCTACTTTGTCGTGCTGGTCGACACTGAGATATGTTTGTCCCCCTGAACATTTGTTCATGTAGTTGCTAAACCTGCGGTCTCATGAAAATATTGGTTACAACTTACAACATTGGGTCACAAAGGTGATGTAACAAACAGGTGATTGATGGATGATCCTACAAATTGGGGAAAATTACTTAAAAGGACCCTAATGGTGGGATTTCTTTCTAAATAGTCCTTGAATTTTGGGTGATAGGTTGTGGTCCCTTATTATTGTCGAACTCACAAGTTTTTATTTATTGTCGAGTTTGACATTTTTTTATTGTTGAATTCAATAATTTTTAAAAAAACATTGAACTCAACAATAAAATTGGTGGACTCAATGTTGGTAATTTGTTTTTCAAGTTTTTCCGATTAAAATACATTGAAAGATCGACTAAAAACTTGGCATAACGACTTGTCTAGATGATTGCAAATCAAAAGAACTATCTTTAATGGATTTTCATTTAAAAAATTAAAAAAAAATCTTAATTTTTTACATACATTTTTAAAATACTTGAAAAAAATCTTGAAAATGGCTTTGTCTTGCTTCTCAAATCCCTTACTTTCAAAGGAAAAATGAGAAAAAATAAAAAATAAAAAAAGTAAAAATTTTACCTGTGATGGCCTGAGATAGAGCCTGAAGTGGATTCCCAACCATAATATGCGTTGTATTTCTGAGACTCACCACCTTTGACATTAGGAACAGAATAGACACCAGTGTCCTTAATGCCCACATAGTCAGATTGCAAAGCACCAGCAATTAAAGAGTCATCCCATGCTGTCATGTGTGGGTACGCTTCACTAGCGGGGCATCGACTTGTATCACATTTAGAACATTGGCTACACAACAATTCACTCTTCAATTCTCCGCCATGACAGATTCCAGCATAAACTACCACAATGATCACAACCATGTAGAGAGAAAGACTGACTCTATTATCCATTGTTACTTCTCTCTCTCTCTCTCTCCCTCTCTCTAGGCTCCCTTGTTAAAGTCATCAAACCCATTGTAATATATTGGATTTTTGTCCTTTGATACTATCATCTCCTCCTTGTTTTATTCATGAATGGAATTTAACAAGTTCACATTGTATGGTTGACAGCCACAATACACGCAAAGGAAAAGCTTGGGATTTTGTTTTTATGATTATTATTATTTTTTAAAATTTATGTTCTTTGATTTTAACTACATAGATGTATGTTCGGACACACTAGGCTCCATAAGCTTATTTCTACTTTAAACATTATATTAATATTTTATTTATTTTTTAATTTTTTAATTGTTATGTTATAGTTAGCGTCTTGGTCTGCATTTAAAATTTGGATAATTTCTTTAAAATATTGATACTTTGGCATTGATTTATACAATATATATTTCTAATGGATTTAGAGATATGTATCTTTTAAAATTTTTGTTTTCTTTATAGGATTCTGAGATATACAGATATACATCGAAGTTCTGTAAGATAAGATTGAATTTTTAAGGCATCATCCAAATATAATAGAACTGATTAATATCACTCAAAAGATCGGCTCTAAAGGACTTTCCTAACCTCAAATGTGGTTTGATGCTCTTCATCAAACATACGGCTGAGATGTGAGGAAAAACACAGATTTCCTACACATTAGATCGAGTTTCCTAGGGATCAATGTTATATTTCCTAGGGATATATACATGGAACAGATCAAGGGACATATGAAAAAACATATGTAAAAACAATGTAACATTAATAAATTTTCTAAATATGGGTTAGAAGTTTCGGATTGAACTGATTTTTTTGTGAGGATGATCTCTATAGAATGTGGACCATCGATTTTTTGTCAATTTTTGCCAATAATTTGTAAATCACTTTTGATGGATTTAGAACTTTCAGATTGAGCTGATTTTTTTGTGAGGATGATCTTTTCATCATAGAGAACATCCTCACAAAAAAATCAGCTCAATCCAAAACCTTTAACCCATATTTTGAACGACCATTGTTTTTACATATGTCCCACTCATTTCTCACCTTATCCAACCGAACCTAAACCTAATTCCATATTACCAAAACCCTAAAAACCACCAATCATTAAGCCCCATCCTAAAATAAATCCTACCCAATCTCAAATAATCTATAACCTTCCAAAAATCCAAGCCCAACACACCAAAGCCTACAAATCATTATCCATATCAAATCCACATCCACACCTATAACCCTAATCCACAAACCATTATCCATATCAACCAATCACCCTTTAATCACCAAATAGGACACATGTCATCACCCCAACTCACCTCCCTTATTCAACTACTTACCCCCATCACTTTTCTCCAACAAACCATCTACTCACATCACCTCTCTCTAAAAATTATCTCAACCCAAACCCTTTCCTAACCTACCCACATCACCTCTCTCTAAAAAATCATGTACCCTCATCTCAACCCATACCCTTCTCTAACCTACCATCATCATTTCTTACAAATCCATCTTTATAAAATAAACTCACACCCCTTTTCTCCAATCAAACACCTCTTCCCTTCAATCAATTCATTTAATTACCGCACATTTTCATCTCTTTTTTGACACATGTCACCACCTCATTTATCCTTTCAAAATCTAATCAGCTAATCCTTTACAAAACCCATTCTTCTAACCTAAACATCACTTCTCTTTAACCTACCTAACACTCCATCAACAAATCACTCTCTTACACTCCCATTCTCTTAAATCAAATACCCATCATCCCACCTCATCAAACACTCCACCCAAATGGGTTAGAGAGATCCAAACCATTTGGATGAAAAAATTATCCATTTACCTTCATTACACAACTACCCTCATCTCAACTCTGATTTTCATACTCCCCATCTTCAAATCCCATGCCATTTTCCATTCTTTCATTATTTTACCTAATTATACCGTTAAAATAACCTTCAAACACCTATAAATACCCCTCACCTTTCAAAATGGGTACCAAGTCTTAGACTAAAAAATCTTCCTTAAACTCTCTTTTACTTCATTTTCATACTCTCACATTAATCTAAAAGAAAATTACTCTCATATTCTACTAAGGACTAAAAAAAAAAAGATATATAAGAAGAAGAAGAAGGAAATAAAGAAAAATTAAAGCTTCAAGGTGAGTCAAAGGAACACATATCCTCCTTTCTCTCCCCTCTCCATATCCCTCTTTTACTTTCCCCCTCACTTCTTTAATTTTTTTTAGAAAGACCTAAGATGTGATGCTCCACTCCTCTATTTCTAGTAGATCGGATTTCGGTTCGGTTAAAAGTACAAAGACTTTTAAACCCTTTTAAATCGTTTTGAGGCAATCAGTATTCGGGTCCATCTCAACTCATGATAATGGATCCATAACCATAGCCAACACTCTTCAAATCATGTTGCTCCCAAGGTTAGGTCTATATAAAGATCATCTCCTTCAATGAGATGATCTTTATAAGCTAAGTTGATAGTAAATCCCTACTTAGGGTATACGTTATCGACACGTGACACTTTATTTTATTTTATATTTTCAATCAAAATGATCGAGTTCTTTGAGGTTACCACCACTTGATAGGAAGAAAAGAGTGCCCAACACCTTCCCTTTTTTTCAATCGAGCCGTTTACCCCGATCTTAGGTTGATTGGTATCTTATCCAAACAAGAGTCACTAAATGACAAAAATGACATTTTTTCTAAAATGAATATCGGGTGGCCATTCACACCCTTTTACAAATATGAATGATAGTGACTCCAAACTTTCATAAAAGTGGTATTTGTAATCGAAAATCACGCATCTACATCAATAAAGTGGATTAAATGGGTAAAAGGAAAAATATAGTAAAGTTAGAGGGGGCATCCTCTTTCGGGTTATGGGGTAAAAGTGAAAAAAATAAAGTTAGAGAGGTATTATTAAAAAAATTGAGATTAAATGGGTTAATGATAAAAAATAATAAAATGGTAGAAGAGAAAATATAGTAAAATTAGAGGATGTGAAGAATAAAAAAATATAAAGTGGATCCCATGACACATAACTTGATGGGATGTTTATTTCCCATAACATTGTAGATGATGGGACGTTTGTGTCACACACAACTATTCCAACTCAGTTGTGTTTTATTATATAGATATAAGAGTTGGATAATTTTAGGTAAGATTTATATTTAGGGATTCTATTGGCATACCAACTTTGCTAATAACACCTTAATTCATATGAACTCACATAAGAATTAACACACATATTAAAGTGCTCTTAGTAAAAGTTGGTGTTGTAATAGAAGCTTTCTTTATGTTTGATATTTTCAATACATTAGGGTATAATCTAAAACTTAATTACAGAGGGCAGTTGGAGAACTAATGTATTTTGTAATTATTATAGGTGGTGTGAGGTCGAATAAATATAATCAAAGAAGAGGAGGATGTTCCATGCACAAAGATTAATGTTGTGTTTGGATTGAAAGAAATGGAGAGAAGAGAAAAGAAAATAAATGAGTTTCTCTTCATTTCTCTTGTCTGAATTGTTAAGTGGAGAGAGAAGATAAAAGAATTGGAGAGAAGAGTAGAGAAAATGACATGTTTTCTTTCCAAAAGTGGAGAGATTTGGAGAAAAGAGGAGAGAAGCCATTTAAAAATATTTTATAATTTCAACTTTGTCCCTAGATCTCTTTTAAGACATTTTAAAATTCCAAACATGGTGGAGAGAAACTGAGTTTTTCTTCTCTTAATGGGTTCCTTTTTTCTCCACTTCTCTCAAGTCTCAACCCAAACAAATGCAAACTATCGTTCGGAGCGTAATGCAACACTCATTTGTGGAAATGTTTGCACAAACTAGCATTGAGTTTCATTCCGAATGTTAATTCGTACAAACTAGAATTGCGTTACGCTCCAAACATTACTTCATACAAATTAGAGTTGCACTACGCTCCAATAATTAGGTCGTACAAACTATAATTATGTTACAATCCAAAGATTAGTTCACTTAGACTAGAGTTGCGTTACACTTTGAACATTAGTTTGCACAAACAAGAGTTGCGTTACGCTTCAAACATTATTTTATATAAACTATAGTTGTGTTACACTACAAACATTAGTTCGTTCAAACTAGAGTTACGTTACACTCCAAACGTTAGTTCATACAAATGAGACTTGCATTACATTGAAATTATTTGGTTGGAGTCCTATCTTATTTGGGAAGAATTCATCCTAATTTGAGGGGATTTCCCCCTTTAGATAATTATTATATTTGGATAGAGGTGAATATGAAAATTGTAATCTGCGATTATATATATTTTTTTGGTATAGGTTTAGGATTTTGTTTATACAAATGACCAAAAGCCATTGTGAAAGGAGGAAATTTGGAGAAGAAAAGAGGGATATGAGAAGAGAGTAGAATGCAATCATGTAATATTGGATTCGAAATATAGTAGAATGGCTCCTCGAGTTTGTAGATGTAGGTACCTTTGTCAAACCATGTAAAAAATATCAGTGTTCTCTCTTTTATTTTTATTTTTTTAATTATTTATACGATTTGGGTGTGAGATCTTGATTTGTATTGAGATCTCGAGGTAGTGTAAAAAAATTCATCTACATTATCTATTAATAGAAATTGAATTATATATTTGAATGTTCGAAAATGCTAGTTAAAATATATGCGTGTCAATGCCTCAAATCTGTACTAGAATAGTTCTACAATTTGACGTTGCACCTCAATACCACCCTATTTATCTATTGCTGGTGATCCTAATCTCATACCTAAGACCTTGGAAGTTATTCTACTGGGAGCGGATCCTCTGTAGTACATTTTTCTTATAGTTCCCTACAATGATGTTTCTATAGCTTTGATTGAGTCACTTTGAAGATCAATAACACTCGTAGGAATCAAAAATATTTGATCATAGGGATTAAAAAAGATAATATTTCGATCCGATCCATACCCCATTATCCAAGTACCACGGGTCTGACCCATACCCCTATCGATTCAGTTAAAGGGATCTGACCCTTTATAATGGTAACTATAGACACCCCATTTTTGCATTTGTCTAATCGACAATTCGTCTTCTGGTTGTTGTGGATTCTTAATGATGATTATAAAGAACTCGAAGGCTTGTGAGTACTGTTTCTTATTTTTTCGTTTTTGGTCATTCTATCTTCTTAACTCATTACGACTCGACATAGAAAATTACGTATGCTTAGGATCGCCACACCTTACACTTGATTTAGTAAGTACGTATGATTAGGTTCGTTACACATTTTGATAATCTAGAGACCTCGCGACACTAGAAAAATGTGACCTCGAGACTTAGAAAAAATCACGTTGGGACTGAAAGAAATTTCACGTCAAAATTCGTAAAAATCTACAAAAATCAACAAAATAACAAAAATACCTCTCATGAATCTCAAACCTCTAGAAAATGTCGAAAGTACCTTTATTGCATTCAGAATATAATTTTGAGTCTAACGGCACCCAAATCAACAAAAATGGAGAAATTTACGAGAAATCATAAAAATGATCGAAATGCCCTTCAATGTCCGACTCCTTAGAAACTTTTACGCTTAGAAAACGTAATAAAAATTAAAAAAATTAAAAAAACTCATTAACAATCAACATTAAATTAAAACTTAAAATTCAAATTCAAATTAAACCCAAAATGCAAATTAAAAGCAAAATTAAATTAAAATGTACATTAAACCAAAATTTACAATTACATCAAACTAAAATCAAATTAAAATCAAAATCAAGCTCAATTAAAATTACATCAAACCAATCAAGATAAAAAATAAAAATGAAACCAACTGTTCAAGATTAAAATCAACCACTCAAGGTTAAATCAAAATTTAATTACATTAAAAAAAAAAAAGACTAACCAATCACAAACCGATCAATGGAGGACTACTGAAACACAAGTAACACAAGATGACCACCCATATAATTCTACAAAAAACATGAATGAGAAAAATGTAGATAAAAAATATAGAAACACCAAAAGAATGAGAATTCTTTGTTTTTAAGAAATAGAATATCAAAAATCTAGAAAAAATATCAAACAAGAGACGTCCTTTTTTTTTAGAAGGAAATCAGAAGAAAATACAAAATCTAGACAAAAATCCAACATCCTCCTATTTAGAAAGAACAAGAAAAAAAAATCGAATAAAAAATAAAAAAATAAAAGAGGAAAGAAATAAAGAAAGAAAGAAACACGAGAAGGAAAGAAAAAACATTCTCGTTAAAATCAAACAAAAAAGAGGGAAAAATGTGAAATAGAAAGACGAAGAAAAAAAAAGTAACAAAAAAACCTATAAAATCTAATCATTAGGGACGTTTAGAGCAGGCTGAGTTTTTTGTTCTTCTCTGGGATTAATATTGCCAAAGAAAGGATAATAACAAGAAGAAGAAAATAAAAGAGGTAGAAAAAGAGAACTTGAAGAAAAAAGAAATATACAGCAGCCAACAACTTCTGTTTTTCCCTTCTTCTTTGATCAACCCACATCAACCAACAAATTTTTTTTTTTTCCTTTCTTCTTTGATCAACATAGCACAACCCATTTCCCCCCTTCTTTGATCAACCCACAGCATATCCCATTTTATTGTTTTGTTTTGTTTTCTTCGATCGACCCACAGCGCAGCAACCATTATCCTTTCTTCACCCTCACAACTCTAAGCCCAACACTCAATCACAGATTTTTCATCTCGGACTTTATTCGAATCTCTCTTGACCTCGTATCAATTCATCTTTAATCTCTTAGACGCCCTCAAGCTCTAAAGGGAACCCATTGGTCATTATCATCTAAAGGTGAGTTGTCATTTTTTTATTTGTTCATTTAATTATATTGATTATCTTATGATCATAATAGGTTAGATGAAGGTAAATGGATGACGTATACTCTGCGAAAAAAATAAAATACGGGAAGTGCATATGTGATGTCAAGGCATGAACATTTGAAGTAAAAAATGATTTGTGATTTGTTAATATTTTAACCTTGACATGCAGGAAATGAATAGAGTGTCTATGCCTTGATAGGAAATGGGGCTTGTTTGTTTCTCTTCTAAACAACATAATTAATCGGTTCATATCCTCTCCTAAATCCAGGATAACTCACCCCTCATCATGGTTAATTTAATATTTTCCAATTTTGATTTAAAAAGGTGGTGTAAAAATTGATTCGGCATCATGATTATTGGTTCTTAGAGCATAAGTGAGTTAATGCTCTCATGTGGATGCAATCCATCTTAATCAAACTTCCCATTTGAATCACTGACTTTTTATTTTGGACATTTTGGATCAATATAATAAAATAAAAAAGGGATTTTCTTAAAGGTTAGTGAGTTGACCCATTGATTTGAGGGGAGGCGTTGGATGGATTGAAGTGGATTTTATTTCACGGAAGTCTAGTGGGTATACCCATTAATTTTCGTACATGTGGAGAGGTCCAAAATTATTTTTTGTATATAAGGGTATGCATGAGTCAACTGATCGATTTTATGAACATAAAAAGAATTAAAAATTGATTTCTTATGGGGGTCATTAATTCCATAAACTTATAGGGCAGAAAATCACATTTTTTTTTCTTTACAACATTTGCTGACAAAATTAATCATTTTTGTGCACTAATTCACTGATTTTGGTGCAAGTGAAGACTTAAGATTGAATTTCTTTCTATTTAAAATGTGTGAGTTAATTCATTCATTTTGGAGCATATAGAGGTGTTAAAGTCAAAATTTCTCTTTACAAATGCATGTGGCTTGACTCGGCGATTTAGATGCACATGGCACGTAAAATATTACTTCGATTTCATCCAATGGCCAATGAATTGATTTATTGATTTTTTACATGGACTCGAATTAATTTGCAATTTGATTTATGGGTACATGCCATGAGGTCTTATTTGTAAATTATGTTTTCTTTAAGATTATTTAGAATCAAACTTGCACAGGAAATGTTTTTACTACTTGAGGAAATGATGTCCATAAGATCCGTTTAGCAAATCCAATATAAATTGATGATGATTGGACTCTAGTTTGACTTTAGTCTTTGTATATTGATCATAGGATAGTTTTGGATCATAGTAGAGACCGATTATCTTGATCGGGTGGGTTCGGTGTCTAACACATTCTGAAAGTCGTAATATGCTTACCTGTTTCTCTTATCCGTGGACCGACCTAAATTCATTTTGGAGTTATTTTTGATTCCTAGACTTAAATTAGGTGGTGACTCCCAATTCTTAGAAAATCCCCCATTTATCAATTGGATTCATCTTTCACTATTTAGTAAAAAAGGGTTGAGGAGATTTCTGTAGCACAAGGTGGTTCGGCCTCCATTGGAGTTGACCCCTTCAACCTTACTGCTATAAGGTGGTTCGACCTTTTTTTATTATAAAAGCTGACCCCTTCAACTTCAAAGTGGTTCGACCTCTATAAGAGCTGTCACTTTCAACCCCAAGGTAGTTCGACCTCTATAAAAGTTGACCCCTTAAACCTTTTCAATCCCAAGGTGATTTGTCCGCTATAAAAGCTGACCCCTTCAAACCAATCAAACACAATGTGGTTCAGCTTCTACAAGAGTTGACTCCTTCATCTATTCACCCAAAAGGTGGTTCGACCTTATTGGAGCCAACTTCTTCATTTGTTATCTCATAAAAATGGTGTAGCCTCCTTAAAGAGTAAACCCCTTAGCTACAATGCCATAAAGTAATACGGTTTCCTCAATGAGTCAACCCAATAATACAATACCTTCACAAGGATCAATCCATTTAGAGAGTCAATTTCTTTATCAAGCATGATTACTTACACTCTAACTTAGAACTACCTGAGTAGTATTAGAGGGAACATTTATAATATTGGCAGAACAAACCTCAGATACATAACACGATTATGTCAATTTGAGGAACTGAATAGTTATCGAGTTGAATCAGTTACAGAGTAAAGCCCACTTCTCTTATCAATTACAAAAGTCAAGAGAGGGGAGCTTAAAGGCCATTATGAGCCTAGATAGTAGAGATTTAAGGCCATTAAGAACTTAAAAAGTGGGTCTTTAAATTCATAATGACATAATGGGTCATTAATACTATACATCATGGGAAGAAGTTACATACTCTAAGTTAATAAGCCAACTCTATAAATAACAAGAATTCTCCCACACAATCACAAGTCACAACATACTACACCTTTCTACCTCTAAACTTCTTCTCTTTATTCTGCATTTTCTATCAAACACTAACTTGATCGTCAAAGGCCTTTTGGTTGACACCACACTATTGTTTTTTCAGCTGAAATTAACATAGAAGACGATTGGAAAAAAATTTCAATCGAAGAAGAAGATTGAAGAAAGTGGAAAATCAATATGAAAATTAAAGATCAAAACATCATCAGTAATACTGATATCAAGAAGTGGGAGATCTGAAAAATATCTTACACTTTTTTGGCTTTGTTTGTGGGATACGAAAAATCAACCTAGAGCATCCACCTACCAAAAGCCTTACTTATCGACCTAAAAACTTATCCTTCAACCAAAAGCTTTGCACTTCCAACTAAAAGCCTGAACTTTTCAATCAAAATATCTTTACCCTCTACCAACAATTTTTAGCTACTTGCAAAAACCTTTAATATTCCCTTCATCAAGCCATTAGTACTTCTTTTACCAAGCCAATCCATACATTCTTGTGGCATCAACAATTGTAGTTGGTGTGGCAATATCATCTATCAGCAATAGTTGGTGTGGCAATAACATATCTCTTTTATTATAAATATAGCAGCTATCTTGTGGTAGAATAAGTTAGATAGAAATCTTGCATGGATTTTTACGAGCATTGTGTATATGGAAAGGCACACCTGGTTCAATTCTCTTCAAGCAAACACAGAAGCAGAGGTATATTAGACTATGTGCATATAAATGTTTGAGGTCCGGCTATGGTAACTTCCAAAGGTGGTTCCAGGTATTTTGTCTCGTTCGTGGATGATTATTCTAGGTATGCTTGGATTTATTTCCTTAAGCATAAGAATGAGATATTCAAGACATTCAAGAAGTGGAAAGCAATGGTTGAGAACACGAGACGAACATAAAATTGAAGACATTACGATTTGATAATGGTACAGAGTATACAGAGGGTGCCTTCAAGGAGTTCTGTGATCAAGAAGGTATTGCTTGACACTTGATAGTCAGAAAAACACCACAGCAGAATGGAGTCGTAGAAATACTTAACCGAACATTGTGGGCAGAGTCGATTGCTACAACTTGCTACATAGTGAACCGGTCTCCACATTCGAAGTTAGATGGAGATGTACCTAACAGGATGTGGTTAGGAGAGCATGCAGATTATGAGAGACTTAGAATTTTCGGTTGCACAGCCTATTACCATGTCAACGTAGGAAAGCTTGCTGCTAGAGCCAAGAAGGAAATATTCTTGGGGTATGTAACGGCAGTAAAATGCTATATCGCCTTTGGTGTGCAGAAGATTCTAAGTTCATAATCAACAGAGATGTTACTTTTGATAAGAGCTCCATGGTAGCTTTGTCAAAAGCTATGGTGCGCGGTGATGAAGGTGTTGGGACTTCAAAGTCTCAAGTGATTGATATAGAACCTAAAGACCAACCAGGTTCTAGTGTTGTTCAGGAGGAGCATCATAGAGACACTCAAGATGAGAGTGATGATGAGCTTGCACATAATGAGGTTCAACAAGAGAATGTACAAGTGCTTCAACAACAACAGCTTGAGGAGTTTTTGGCTTCCACTAGGTTGAAGTGAGCATACAAGCAAGTTCAGAAGCTGGGTTCAAATCAGCCTCTGAGGCATTATGGGCAGGTAAATTTGGTTGAGTACGCACTCTCCGTGGATGATGATGAGCCGTTCACCTTCAAAGAAGCTATTCAGGATAGAGATAGTGAGAGTTGGTTAACTGCGATGGAAGAAGAGATGAAATCTCTTTGGAAGAACCAAACATGAGAGGTAGTCCTATTGCCCGTGGGAAAGAAAGCTATTGGTTGTACGTGAGTGTACAAAAGGAAAGAGGATCTTTCCAATCTCGACGATACAAGGTACAAGGCTAGACTAGTGGCTAATGGATTTGCACAAAGAGAATGTGTTGATTACAATGAGATATTTTCTCCTGTGGTGAAGCACACTTCTATTCGGGTGCTATTGAGTATTGTTGCTCACGGTGATTTTCAGTTGGAAAAACTCAATGTCAAAACAGCCTTCTTGCACAGAGACTTGGATGAGGAAATTTATATGCATCAACCTAAGGGCTACAGGTTGAGGGTAAGGAAAGTCAGGTATGTCGTTTGAGGAAATCACTTTATGGATTGAAGTAATCTCCTCGGTAATGGTACAAGCGATTTGATTCCTTCATGCTAAAGCATGGGTTCTCTAGAAGTGATTATGACTATTGTGTCTATATTCGGAAGCTTCGTGGAGGTGATTATATCTATCTTCTTTTGTATGTGAATGACATGCTTATTGTTTCGTTGAGCAAGGTGGAGATAGATAAGTTGAAATCTCAACTTGGTAAAGAGTTTGAGATGAAGGACATGGGCGCTATTAAGAAAATACTGGGTATGGAGATCAGAAGAGAGACGTCAAACTAGCGATTGTTCTTAAGTCAGAAAGACTACATTGAGCGGGTCATCGCAAGGTTCGGGATGCAAGGTGCTAAGTCAGTGGTGACTCCATTGGCTCCACATTTCAGGCTTTCTTGTAAATAATCTCCCATTACAGCGGAAGAGAAGGCACATATAGAATGTGTACCTTATGCTAGTGCAGTTGGCAGTTTGATGTATGCCATGGTTTGTACACGTCCAGATATTTCACAAGCGGTCAGTAGGTTCATGGCGAACCCGGGGAAGACACATTGGGAAGCAGTGAAATGGGTCCTGAGGTACTTGAAGGGTACCGCTGATACGGGTTTGTGTTTTGGTGGAGATATATGTCAGATTAGTGGGTTTGTTAACTCAGATATTGTAGGTGATCTAGATAGACGGCGGTCTACTATTGGTTATGTGTTTAGTATACATGGTGCTCCAGTTAGTTGGCGATCGATGTTACAAGCTACAGTGGCACTTTCTACTACAGAGGCCGAGTACATGGCCATGGCAGAGGGAGTGAAGGAAGCATTGTGGCTGTGGGGTATTATAGACGATTTGGGGATTAAACAGGATTGTGTGAACTTGTGTGTGATAGTCAGAGTGCGATTCACTTGGTTGAGAATCAAGTTCATCATGCTCGTACCAAGTATATCGATGTCAAGTATCATTTTGTGCGGGATGTCATAGAGGAAGGTGATATTTCTCTCATGAAGGTATATACAAATGAGAACCACGCAGACATGTTAACCAAGGTGGTGATAGGTAGGAAATTCCAGCACTGCTTGGACTTGCTTCATATTGGCCCGTGTTGAGTTGCCCAAGAGGGCATGGCCCTTCGAGGTAGAGTTGGGGTGAGGTGGAGTCTATATGGAGAGATGGGAAGAACTACGATGGCTTGATCCCGGTCAGAGGGTACGTAGGCAGCCATGGTCAGAATGGTGCAGTCGGGTTGGTGTTACAGGTTACTCTTGTGTGGTATAGCTTTGCATGCTTGCAGCTTCTTCTTGTGTTCGTCCAAAATTTGAGGTGTTTTTCAAATTATGTACAAGGTGGAGAATTGTGGCATCAGCAATAGTAGTTGGTGTGGCAATAACATTTATCAGCAATAGTTGGTATGGCAATAACATATCTCTTTTATTATAAATATAGCAGCTATCTTGTGGTAGAATAAATTAGATAGAAATCTGTAAAATTAGAGAGAGAGCTAGGAGAGATTACAAGGAAGAGGTTGATATTCTCTTTGGGTAAAAACCAAGCTTTCTTCTTGGGATGAACTTGCGGGTTGTGCAAGTCGTTGGTTGGTTTCTTCATATAGTGGATTCTCCCTTCACCCCCGTGGACGTAGGCACATCGTCGAACCACGTAAATATTGTGTGAGCATCTCTTTATTTGCTATTTATGTTCGTAGTTAGTTTTACTTTACTTTGATTGCTAGTAGTGTTGGTCATTGCTTGTTGGTGTGTTTTGGAACTTGGTATAAGTTCTGATAAAGGGTTTCTCTTTAGGTGGTTTACTTCGTGGCTCCCCTCCCAACAATTCTACTATTTGAAAAGTTTAGCACACACATAAAGCGTGCACGATCAATCTAGAGACATGTTTTGCAAAGCAACAATCTCAACAAAAAAGACTCTTTGTCCTTGACGAGGTAGCTATCTTTTTAGTAGAAGTCAAACTAGCAGGACATCATTCTTAGGTGATTTCAAATGTGTGAAGTTTCAATCTTAGAACTCTAGAAACACTTTATTCCATTCATCATTTCTCTCCATTGGTCAACCAGCCAACTAATCACAAACCCAAGAGAGATACTCCAAGCTCTGCAAAATCAACTTCTTATGGTCCAAAACCAAATACAAGAACAATAAAAAACAATGATGGCTTTGTGCCAAGAGAATGATAGATTACAAACTCAACTCAACCGCTAGGGGGTAAAAAACTCTGAAAGGCAAACAACGTACCTAATCAAGGTACACAACTTGGAGGGAAAAATAATTACCCCAAGAAAATATGAATTTTCCTATCCTCAATAAGTAAAATCAGCCGAAAAACTCGCACGGTTGGTGACTAAAGATTTGAATGATTCACCTTTCACAATAGTAATCATGATAGAAGAGATGCCTAAGAAATAATCTATTTTTAAGTTTAATATATATAGAGGCACCATTAACCCGATGAAATATTTATACCATTACAAGTAAGTGATGGCTCTTCTCTATTGGGTATTCCCTTTGAGTCTACATGGAGCAGTGCTACTCAATTGACAGTTTCTTTGGCCTTTACATGAGCTTTGTAGCGCAACTTATGGGTAGCAGACGACAAAAGAAAGGGGTCGATCCAATTTCCAATCTCAAAAAGAAAAAATGGAGAAATTATAAGGAACTATACTCACTGTTTCAAAATGGACTTCTTCAAATCGACAATTGTGATGACCTGATTGCCATTATTGCATATCACAAAGGGCTTCCAAATTTTTTGAAACTTTACGACTCTCTCGTGAAAATAACCCAGAGAAAATGGAGAATCTTTTGTTGAAGGCAAAGAAATATGCGAAGTTGGAAGAAGATTAAATAGAGTACTCCTCAAGCTCCTACGATAATTCTATAGACCATTGAGAAGCCTTTTTAGTTGGGACGTAAACGGGTTGTCAAACCAGAAGCAAGAGAAGAGATGAAATAATAAAAAATATCGAGGTAAAAGGGGGCTCCGAACTTCACCGTGCTCAACGATTCGTTGGTTCACATCTTTTAGTAAATCCAGAATAAATCATTCATCAGATTGCTGAGGTTTATGTATTCAGATCCATCTACCAGAGAAGGGATAAGAAGGTATGACTTTCATAAGGATCATGGGCATTGTACTTCGAAATGCAAATCTTTGAGGAGCCTGATTCAAGACTTAATAGAATGTAGAAACTTGCATGAATGCATAACACAACCAAGGCAAACTTAAGTCAATCAACAATAGTGTCAGCAACAATGACTCCCTCATCCACCGCCAAGGGGAGATGGGCAACAAAATCAAAGAGCAAATGTGATCAACGTGAACCATGGAGGAACAATTGCACAGACCAACTGAACAAAACAATTGGGAAGGAGAAATTTAATTAGAAAGGCAGTTCAAGTGCAGCCGGTTTACCAAATCCGACACCAAACATGGTGAGTCAGACCACCAACAAAAGAACGAAAGTCAACAACAATCTTCTTCTCTAATCAGGATTTGAAAGGAATGCATAGGCTACATAAGGGCATTTTGGTCCTTACTTTACCCATCGAAAATCATGATGTCCATCGGATTAATAAAATCAACGTTGGCAAAGAAGCAATAAAGCTACAAAGTTTATTTCTTGTAGGGTTCAATGGGGATGCAACCCAGACATTGGAGGAGATTACGTTAACGGGCTCAGTAGGGCCAATAACTATGATGACGCAATTTGTTATAATGGATGCTCATTCTCCCTATAACATTATCTTGAGGTGAGCATAGATCCATAAGATGAGGGTTGTCTCCTAAAGTTACCATCAATTGGTGTGATTCCAACCCTATATAGCAATTAAATTCAGATTCTTCTACTTCAAAAACCCAAGTTGAATAGTGGGAGGAGTCACCAACGGTTAATCCAATAGAGGCCGTTGGCATTGGAGACGGGAAGGAGAAAATAGATACATTTATCGGAACCTTATTAACAAAACAAAAGAAGAAGGAATTAACAGAATTCCTAAGAAAGAACAGAGAAATGTTCACATCATCCTTTGAGAGCATACTGGGTGACCCACAAATTATATGCCACCAACTCAATGTGGATCCTAGTTATCCACCAGTACGACGGAAGAGGAGGTCGTTGGCATCAGAACAATAGGATGCAATAAATGAGGAGATAGAGAAGCTACTTCGAGCAAATTTCATCAAAGAAGTGTAGTATCCCAACTGGATGGATAAGAAGAAGAATGGTAAAATCCAAGTGTATATAGACTTCACTAGTCTTAACAAAGCGTGTCCAAAAGATTGCTTTCCATTACCTTGAATCAAGTAACTAGTGGAGGCTATGTAAGGACATGGCATTTTGTTCTTCATCGACAAATATTCTGGGTACAACCAAACCATGAAACATACAGATGACCAGGAGAATACATCTTTATCAAAGACTGGTCATTCAGATGTTCAAGGAATAAATATGGAAGAAGATGAAAATTTACATAGATGATGCTCTGATCAAGATCACAAAGTGACATTATCATATTCAAGATTTGGAAGAAGCATTTGAAATACTGAAGAAGTATCGAATGAAGCTTAATCTAGCAAAATGTGCCTTCGCAGTCTCTTTATGAAAGTTTTTTTTGGGTACTTGGTGATAAAGTGAGGAATTGAAGCCAACCCAGATCAGATCAGAGCCTTGATAAACATGTCATCTCCAAAGACAAAGAAAGAAGTCCAACATTTGACTGGACAAATTTTGACATTAAATTGCTTCATGGCAAGAACCTCATATCAGTGCCAGCCTCTCTTTCAACTTCTCCTAATGCAAGGAAAAATGCAATGGGACTATTAAAAAAAGTAAATAAATATCTTGGATAGCCTCCAATATTCTTAAAGTGTCAACTAGGAAAAAAGCTACAACTTTATTTAATATCATTAGCAACCGCAATTAGTTTTGTCTTAGTCAGCATAGATGAAGGAACGAAAAAGTCGATATACTTCACCAACAAAACATTGGCCGATGTACAACAAGGAAGTTAACACCATATTTTCAAGCACATCCGATTGAGGTCTTAACGAAATACCTACTCAAGGCAGTACTAAGTAAGTCCGACCTTTCGGGCCAAATGGTGAAGTTGGCCATTGAACTCAGTGAGTTCAAAATTACATTTGTGCCAAGAACTGTGATAAGGGGTCAAGTAGTAATTGAGTTTCTTGCAGACTTCCCAGTGAAAAATCTCAACTCAGCAGAGGAAGAAGTAGAAACCTACTACAGGGTGAAAAAGAAATCCCAGAACCTTGGTCAACCAAGACTGGGTGGAGATTGATGGTTGATGGAACATCAAATGACAAGGGCCTAGGGCAGGAATTGTAATAATTACCCTCAAGAACCTTCAAGTTAGATAAGGCAATTTGATTCGGATTCAAGGCCTCTAATAATGAGGTAGAATATGAAACTATCATCTCGGGATTGGAGATGGCTTCTTATATGAATGTGATACATTTGGAGATCTATTATGACTCTCATTTGGTGGTCAGATATATCAATGAAGCTTATGAAATCAAAGATGAACGAATGACTGCATAATTAAACCTTGTCAAGAGGTGGATAAAGAAGATTGGACATGTAAATGTTTTCCAAGTGCCCAAATTGGAAAATCAACATGCTGACTCTTGCGCATGTATTGCATCGATACTAGAGATAGACTCATCAAGGGACATCAAGGTTCAATATCAAGAAAGTTTAAGCACTTCTCAAAAAGAGGTAGCTACCGTGGGTTTTCCTCAAGCAACCGACTCAAGTTGGGTAGATCATTTAAGGGTATTCCTCATGGATGGAACCTTATTAGAGGATAAAGAAGATGCAAGAAAGATTAAATACAAGGCAAATCGCTACACCTTAGTCAATGATGACTTGTACAAAAGGTCATTTAAAGGGCCTTACTTGTGATGTTTAAGAAAAAAAGAAATGGAAAGACTCCTCGAGGAGATTCACGAAAGAGAATGATACAACCACTTTGGTGGACAATCACTTTGTTCATAAAGCCATGACTCAGGGGTACTTCTGGCCCTTCATGCAAAGGGATAACCTACAATATGTACGATGGTGCGATGAATGCCAACGACACAATTCATCCATTCATCAACCACCTGAAGAGTTGCAGCTACTAAATATTCTATGACCTTTTGTTCAATGGGGTCTGGATATATTGGGACCACTACTTATGGCACTAAGACATAAATGGTTCTTTTTGGTGGCAACAAACTATTTTATAAAGTGAGTAGAAGTAGAACCATTGGCGGCACATATTTGGGAATTTGAGGTGAAGAGTTTTATTGTAAAAATATAATAACACGATTTGGAGTCCTAAAGGTTATCATCACAGATTGAAAAAATCAGTTCGAAGGACGGACAGTTCTTGACTTTTGTAAAAGTTTAGGAATCTATCAGTTTTTCTCAACTCCTTGGAACCTTCAAGGGAATGGACAAACGAAAGCTACCAATAAGACACTAATTAGCAATCTTAAGAAGAGACTTGGTGATGCAAAATGAATGTGAGTCGATGAATTTCCTAGAGTTCTATGGGCCTACAGAACAATACTAAGGAAAACAACAAAGGAATTTTTTTACGCTCTTGTGTTTGGAGTAGAAGTGGTTATATATAGAACTCGATCTTCCGACTATTAGAAGTCAAGTAAAGATCCCCGAGGAAAATGAAGATCTTCTTGTCAAGACACTAGATCTCACAAAAAAGAAAATAAAAGATGCTATGATTCGCCTCATGGCATACCAGTAACAACTCAAAAGGTCATATGATTGCAAAATCCGTCGAAGGACCTTCAAACCTGGAGACCTGGTACTAAGGAAGGTGTTTGAAAACACTAAGGAGTTTAACAATGGAAAGCTGAGGGCAAGATGAGAAGGTCCTTACATAGTCAATAAAGTGGGGATATCAGGAGTTTACTATTTATAAACTTTAAGTGGAGATGTATTGCAGCGTTCATGGAACGTTATAAATCTATTAAAATACTATTAGTAGAGTATGTAATTTTCTTTTCAATAAATAGAAAATTTCCAAGCCAAGTTGCGCGGAATCATATCCCAACTCAAAGAGTCGACATGGTTAAAAACCTACGACAAGAGCTCAAACTCAAACAAAAAGAACCCATGCTTCAAAAATACTGAGTCCATACTCTAAAAAAGAAGCTCGAGCTTCAAAGAGCCCATGCTCTCAAAAGGAACCTGCGTTTCACAACTCAAAGAGCCCATGCTCAAACATATAACATAGAAATAATTCCAAACACAAATGAGATGAAAGTACATCAAAATACTAACATTCAATCAAATATTAAAGTTACTAACATAGATTTCAAAGAGTCAATAGTCTAGAAATAGAAGAGTCAATATGGAAAACAAGCCATAAGAGTAAGGAGATCCAAAAGATTCCTCAATATCTAAAGCTCTTGGAGTTGCAGCAACTGTAACCATGAACTATGGCCCAATGTCAACATCAATGAGAACAACATCAGCAATAGGAGAAGAAGATGATAATGATTATAAATTTAATTCTCAAAAAATGCGGAAATAAAACTTAAGGAGAATCATAATCTTAAAAAGCCCAAAAAACTGTATAAAATACATACCTCTAGCCATTGATTTTCACACTCTTTACGCTGCAGATCTTTCGGTCTCAATTTGGTACTTCCAAACTCGGATTCACTCTTGATCGATGGTGTAAAATGAAGGAGAGATTGAGAGTGTGTGTGAGTTTTGGGGACCAAACGGAGCTTAAATAACCGGATTTGATTGAGGCTTCCATTAAGCACTCGTCCACATCTTGGTTGGCTGCCACAACGTGATAGATTCGTGAGTCACGTTTCTTAACGTCAGGAAACGTGATGGTTGAAGACACTGTGGGCAACTAAAAAACTCCGAAAAAGAAGGGTTTTGGATTTTTAGATATATCCGTAAGAATCGAAAGCTAACATTCTTCCACTTGGTCCACAATATTAATGTCTTATGTTAAACCCATCGATAATTTGTATTAAGTAATAAATACATGAATCATGACGATAAGTCTTCTAGTGACGAGTATTACCTTCCATGTATTACAATGTATTTATTTCTTAATATTATACTTTATGTGATAGCATTTCTTAATGAATAAACCCTATATTTATTCTGGTCCTACACAAATGAAGTTTCTCAAAATAAATTAAAGTGCACATAAATATGAGAAAACATCACAATTAGAAGAGTTTCATTAAATAACATTGTACATATAATGAAAAACTATATAATGGAACCAAGTCCCATATTCACTACATGATCCCTGAATTTCAACAGTGGCATGCCTTTAGTCAAAGGATAAGAGATCATCAATTCAATGCTAACGTGCTCAATGACCACTTTCTTTTCTTTAACACGTCCCTTATGGCTAAATACTTAATGTCTATCTGTTTACTTCGACTTTTACTTTTGTTATTCTTAGCCATGAAAACAGCAGCTGAATTATCGCAATACATTCTTAATGGCCTAGAGATAGAATCCATAATTCTAAGCCCATATATAAAACTCTTAAGCCATACACTATGCGAAATAACCTCAAAACAAGAAACAAACTTGGCTTCCATAGTGGAAGTGGCAGTCAAGGTCTCCTTGGCACTTCTCTATGATATAGCTTCACCAACCATCATAAAAATTTATCCTGAAGTTGATTTGCGTTAATCAACACAGCCAGCAAAGTCAAAATCTGAGTAGCCAATCACTTCTAGATTGTCCGTCCATCTATATATAAGCATGTAATTTTTAGTTCCTTGAAGGTACCTCATCACTTTCTTTGCAGCTCTCTAGTGGTCCAAACCTGGATTACTCTGATATCGTCCAACATTCCCACAACAAATGCAATGTCAGGTCTTATGCAGACTTGAGCATACATTAGGCTTCCGACAGCAGAAGCATATGCAATGTTTTTCATTTGTTCCTTCTCAAGGTCGTTTTTCGGGCATTGATTCAAATTGAACCTATCACTCTTCACAATGGGAGCAACACTTGGTGAACAATCCTTCATCCAAAATCTTTCTAAAACCTTATTGATATAAGTTTCCTGCGACAGACCCAAGATACCTCAAAATCTTTCTCTATGGATCTTAATGCCAATGACATAATGCGCCTCACCCATATCCTTCATATCAAAGTTTTTAGAGAGGAATTATTTCACCTCATACAGCAAACCCTTATCATTGGTTGCTAGTAAAATATCATCCATATATAAAATAAGAAAATAAAATTTACTCCCATTGACTTTCTGATATATACATTGATCCATAATATTTTTTACAAAATTAAATGAAGAAATTACATTATGAAATTTTAAATACCATTGGCGGGATGCTTGTTTTAAACCGTATATGAATTTCTTAAGCTTGCAAACCAATTGCTTACCATCACTAGAGGGGAATCCTTCAGGTTGTTTTGTGTAAACCTCATCTTCTAGATCTCCATTAAGAAGTGTCGTTTTCACATCCATTTGTTACAACTCTAAGTCAAAATGGGCTACTAATGCCAAAATAACGCGCTACAAATCTTTCTTAGATACATGAGAAAATATCTTCGTGTAATCGATTCCTTCCTTCTAAGTGAATCCCTTAGCAACGAGTCTTACCTTGTATCTCTCAATATTCCCTAATGAGTATTTCTTTGTCTTAAAAACCTATTTACAACAAATGATTTTTGCACTATTAGGCAACTCAATAAGGTTTCAGACTCCGTTACTTTTCGTAGAATTCATTTCTTCTTCCATAGCATTGTACCATAATTCCGATTCTTTGCAACTCATGGCTTGTGAAAAAAGACTCGGGATCATTTTCGACTCCAATGTTGTAATCAGATTTTTGCAGATACACAACATAATCACCAGGAATTGTTGACCTCTTAGTTCTAGCAAATCTTCTTAATGTCCCACCGCCATCTTTCTCAGAAGTATGAGGTTCAACTTGTTGTTCAGAAGTCTCGGGCAACTCTTGAACAACCTGATCCACCGGAATGTTGTCAACAACTTATGGAACTTCAATGATTGACTGTTCAACACCAGTTTGTACTTGAGGGGTGCTGTGAACAATAACCAATCTATCACCTGAAGTGGAAGGTTGAGACTTTGAATGATCTTTCTTAGAATCTATAGTTTTGATTTGATTGTTCTCACTGATCAAGTCATTTTCAAGAAACTTTGCATTTCTTGATTCCACAATCCCAGTACTTAAGATGGACAAAAAAATCTGTAACATTTAAACTTTTCAGCATATCCAATGAATACCCACTAATGGTCCTTGGGTCCAACTTCTTTTCTTGTGGATTATAAATTCTTACTTAAATGGGTATCCCCAAACGAGTATATGTCGCAAATTCGATTTCCAACCTTTCCATAATTCAAATGGCGTTTTAAAAATAGCCTTGGTTGGAACTCAGTTTACTATATACAATGTCTTCTTAAGTGCTTCAGCCCACAAGGAATTAAAAAAATTGGAATTGTTTAGCATACTCCGCACCATGTCCAACAATGTTCGATTTCTTCTTTCTATTACACCATTCTGATCCGATGAACCAGGTATGATGTATTGGGCAACAATCTCATGCTCTTGAAAAAACTTTGCAAATGGCCCAGGTGCTTGTCTATTTTCTGTATATCTACCATAATATTCTCCACCTCTATTTAATCTCATGATCTTAATTTGCTTGTTGCATTGTTTCTCTACTTTATCTTTAAAGATTTTAAATGCATCTAATGCTTAGTTTTTGTTATGAAGCATGTAGAGATACATATATCGTAAATAATCATCTATAAAGGAGATGAAGTATTTCTGACCATGTGAGTCCATGTCTGGCTTATAGATATAAGTGTGTATGATTTTTAATATGATCGAACTCTTTTTAGCACCTTTCTTTGACTTGTTGGTCTGCTTTCCCTTTATGCAGTTCACACAAGTCTCAAAATCAGTAAAATCTAGAGTACTAAATACCTTATTATTTACTAATCTTTTAATTCTTTCTATGGAAATATGACATAGTTTCTGGTGCCATAATGTAGATGAATCCTCATTAATAACACATCTTTTAGTATCAGTTTGAACATGCATAACATTATAAGTGACATTGTTATGTAAATTAATGTAGTAAAGATCATCAGATAAAATACCATTCCCAACATAATCAGATTTATAAAATAAACTAAATTATGTTTCTGAAAAGTGAAAGGAATATCCAAAAGGTCCAAGTCTTGAAATTGAAATCAAGTTTATAGAAAAACTTGGAACATAAAAAGTGTTTTCTAATTTTAAAATAAAACCACTATTTAAAGTTAAACAGCATGTCCCTACAACCTTCACATGTGAACCTATCTTGTTTCCAGATAAGATGTTTTGCTCACTTTCCACTGACTTCCTTAGGTTTTGCAAATCCTACAAAGAATTCAAAATGTGGATTGTTGATTCAGAATCAATCCACTAAGTGCTAATATTTACATTAACCATATTAGATTCATAACAAACAAATGAGATTGAATTACCTTTATCCTCAAGTCATTTATTAAATTTGGCGCATTCCTTCTTCACGTCTCCCGTCTTTTTACAGAAGAAACATTTGAAAATTTTCTTAATATCAGCTTAGGGAGGTATTTTACCTTTTCCTTTCTGATTAGCTTGAGATTTGCCCTTTCCTTGCATAGTCAGCATTGCACTCTCACCCAATTCCATCATCAATCTTCCTTCCTCTTGAACACACATGGTCATAAGTTCATTAATTGACCATTTGTTTTTATGTGTGTTGTTAGAGATTTTGAAAGGCCCGTATTGACGCGGAAGGGTATTCAGAATATAGTGCACCAGAAAGAACTCCGACATTTCAACTCGAGATTCTTTAATTGAGCCGCAATATCCCTCATATGCATGATGTGCTCGCGCACACTTTTGACACTAGTGAGCCTTAGGGATGAGAACTTCATGATTAGGGTATTTGCGAGTGTCTTGTCTGAAATGACGAACTGATCATCAATGACTTTCAGCAAGTTCCGGATATTATCATGCTGATCTACAGAACCACGAATACCAGCAAAATGTTTTGTATTAATGAATATTACGCTGAGGCGATTAGATCGCTATCATTTTTCATAAAGCGTAATGTCCATTGTAGAACTGGTATCGTAAATTGTAGGTGATTTTTCTTTCCTAATAGCATAATCAACGTCCATCCATCCAAAGTGAAGGAGAATTCTCTCATTTCAAATTTTATAGTTATCACCCTTTAATTCGGGAATATCACATCGGATATCAGAAAAATTCATAGTTTGTAACCTAAATAATTTCATGTTTTACCAATGTAAATCATGCTTAAAAATTGAATCTAATGACCAAAAATTGCCTGTAGGCTAAATGTTTAATTCAAAAGATTCAATCAATCTTTATGATAGAATTTATCAAATTATTTACTTAATTTATAATTATAAAGGGTATATAATTATTATAAATTTGATATATATTCTATTTTAGATTAAACTTTATAATAAAACTATCAAATTATTAATTTATAATTCTTATGGGTAAGTTATGAATAATTTGATATTTTATCCTAATTAATTATATAAATATAATAAAAATTTCTATGGGATAAAATTTATTATATTAAGTATAATTAATTATAATTAATGTCTAAATAATCTTTATGTGATCCTAATTATAATTTTATTTAATTAAAGATGTGACTGTTATTCAATTAACTAAAATTATATAGATCACTTAGACATTATTCTTTTATGCTTAAAATAATGTTTTGCATAAAAATTAACTGAAATTAACATGTCATTATTATGCATAATCAATCCTATGATTTCAAACATAAATATTCATCCAAAATTTTGCATAATTAATTTAAGCAGAATAATTAATTCATGCAAATATATAAATATGAATAAATTGCATACAATTAAACAAACTGAATATCATATGCAAAATCAAATAAATAAATAAAGATAAATATGATTTATTCATTTTATTTTATTATATTTTATAAAATTGGTCATCTTTAACCTTTAGTAAGGTCGTTTCGACGATCCGATTTCGATTCGACGCAACCCAATAGCCAAAATCGGTCTCTAAATCATCATTTTAACACCAAAAAATTATTAAATAAATACATAAAAAATAGAAATCTAATTTCTCAATGATTTCTAACTCTAATATGCATCAAACTCAAATTTTAGTAAAAAACAGAAAATTGTATATTTTTGAATGCATTAAAAAAAATCAAAGCAAAGATTTTGAGGCTCTGATACCAAATGATAATGATTACTTATTTAATTCTCAAAAAATGCAGAAATAAAACTTAAGGAGAATCATAATATGAAAAAGTTAAAAAAACTGTATAAAATACATACCTCCAGCCATTGATTTTCACATTCTTTATGCTAGAGATCTTTCGGTCTCGATTTGGCACTTCCAAACTCGGATTCACTCTTGATCGATGGTGTAAAATGAAGGAGAGATTGAGAGAGTGTATGAGTTTTGGGGACCAAACGGAGCTTAAATAATCGGATTTGATTGAGGCTTCCATCAAGCACTCATCCACATCTCGGTTGGTTGCCACAACGTGATAGATTCGTGAGTCACGTTTCTTAACGTCAGGAAACGTGATGGTTGAAGACATTGTGGGCCACTAAATAACTCTGAAAAATAGGGGTTTTGGATTTTTAGATAAATCGGTAAGAATCGGAAGCTAACAAAAGAAGCTTCCAAAGTTTTCTCTACCTCTTCATTAGAACCTTGGGAAACCACTAAAGTGTTCTCATAGACATCTAATCCCAATTCCACCAAAATATGAGCTTTTTCTTTGTCACGAGCTCTAGTCACCTACTTTTCTAACTATTTACACATGCTCTCATAACTTCTTTTTCTTTCTATGTCTTGAGGTTAGCCAATTGCCTCTCAAGAGATTTGTTATAACTTTTCATATCTCTGGTTCTTATTCTATAAAGAAGTCCAAGCCACCTCCGAACGACTCTTTTGAAGTTGCAGTATAACAACATCATTTTCGATAATAGTTAAGTGATTAATGATAGTGATAATATGATAAAAAGTTTGCTAAAGATTAAAAGGAGGAAGTCAAGCATGAGAGTTTGATATCTGAAAAAGATTATAGGAAAAAAAGTATTTATCACAAGTAGATGGGAGAAGGAAGCATTCAAATCTAGGTCACTGATAGTTTCTTTGTCTTTCACCAGATAAGAAAATTCAAGGATACACTTGGCAACATGAGGATCCTAAAGAGCAAACTTATCTTCTTTGTAGATCTAGTAGCAAAACGAGCATTTCTCCTCCAAAGTGGATGAGAACAAATGATCGAGCTAGATTGAGGAGCTGGATAAGCTATAACAACATATAAGAGTATTATAAGAAAATGATTAGTAAGAACATTAAGAGACCGTTTAGAATATTCCTCAGGTTGCTTCTTCTTCTTTTGAGTAGAAATATTTCTCTTCTTCTTGAGAGAAAGATGAGAAGAAGAACCAATGATGGGTAAAAAAGGTAAGCCGCTTGACATAATAACCTCGATCTGAGAAGTTTGATTGTTGTTTGAAGAAGAATCCTCTATTAGAATGGTCTCGATGGAACAATGAATAAGTGAAGTTATTGAAAGTCGAGAGCAATAATGCCTAAGGAATGAAGGAGAGAAGGAAAATTTGGTAGTCTCTCTGAGATATAAAAAGACTGAGAGCTCGCTTAACTAGAAAATGTCGATTTGGACTTAGCTTTGATGGATCTAAAGAAAGATTCCCTAAAATAAAGAATAATAAGGTAAGATATGTAAGTGAAGAAGAAAATATAAAATTAAAAAGAAATTAAAAGGAAAATACATTTTGACTTAAGAGATTTGGGGACATGTAAGGGATTATTCTCCTTAGATAAATCATCAGACTTCCAATTTCTTGATATAACAATTGGATCGGAAAACCAAAGTTTGTTAAAACTTGGTAAGTTAGTAATCAAAGAATTACTCCTAGGAGCAAGAAAGTAACTGCAACGACCTGAAGGGGATGACATTAAACGGTAGAAGAATATAAGTTTTTCCATTCTTAAGCCAAGGTTATGCATATCACTCAAGGCCAATATACCACAGACAATCCTAAGAAAGTTCTCATTAACCCTAATAGGATGAAGTTTAAAGAGAATAAGAGATTCACTAACAAGCTTGGGAAATGGAAACTTAAGTCCAACATAGAATTCTCCAAGATAAAAAAAAATACTCATCGAGGCTAATGAAAGGGTCATCAATGATTTTGATTCACCTAAACATTACATCTTTAAGAAAGTTAAAATGGTTGTGGATTTTGTAGACACCCCAATTTGAACGGGCCCCCCCTCGAAAATGGTCCATAAAATGCATTTTTGTCAAAAAAAAAATCGTCAATGGGTCTAAGGGCCTAAATATTAAAAAAAAAAAACAATATTTTTGTTTAAATCAAAAGTGTTAGGACTTCCAATAGTCCAATGGCTCACTGTAGGACTAATTCATCATCTAAACCCTACCACTTTCTCAATCTCGTCATTTTCTCAAACCCTCACCTCTCTAACCCCGAATTTTCTCTAACCCCGAATTTTCTATCAAGTTTCGAGCCCATTTCTAAGCCCACCAATCCTATACATACCCTAACCTAATCGAGTCCAACCCAACCCCTAAGTCTAAGGTACTCACAATCTAATCCCAAGCTCAACATACAAAATCCCATTCGAATTAAAACCCCTACCCAAGTCCAAAACCATACCATATCCACAATACTAACCAATCATTATAAAAGATCCATGATTATAAAAAAATGACACATGTCACCTTTACAACCAACCTCCTAAAAGAAGTCATTCCTATCACCTCATCACTATTCCCATATCATACCACATGTCACTACCTAACCCCATCATATTCTCCTCAAAACACTCTACAAGACATCTTCATACCCCCTCACCCATTTTTCTTAATCAACTTACTTAACATACATCCTCATACATCTTTGTCATGTGTCATCATCTTCTCCACCTTTCCAAAATATCAACTACCCCTCTTACATAACTATTCTTCTAACCAACACCCACACTCCTTAACCCGACATAACACACAACCTCTATGAGTTGAAAGATCTAACTCATTTAGGTAAAATACAACTCATTTGCACCACTTTCCACATATACCTCTCCCCTAATCTTAAATTCCATACACCTCATCCACAAGTCTCAAGTCATTCCCTTCCATTTCATATTTTCACCACATTCTGCCCCTAAAAGTCATCTAAAAATCCTATAAAAATCCTCTTACAAATCACCAAGAATTGAACCCTCTATCAAGCCTCAATACTCCCACCTCACATACTATTAACTCTCATCTCAACCTAAAATCTTTACTCACCTCAATTATATCTTCTCTTCTCCAAAACTCTAACACAAATACATCATCAAGAATAAAAATACCAAGAATTTAAGAAGAAGAGAAGAAAAAAAAAAGTCTAAGCTTCAAGGTGAGTATAGGAAATAATTTTCCCCTCCCCCTTCTTCATTTCCTTCTCCTAAGATCATAGTTTCACTTTTTTATTTTCAGTTTTTTTTTTTTTGTTGAAGTTTACCTCTATAAAAATGTAAATGCTTGTGGTCTAATTACAATGGGGTCCTTTTCATAATGATGCAACCCCCACAACTTAGACCCAAAATCAAGATCTCTTAAAATTTAAGGGTACAAAATTTCATTTCCAATAATTCTTTTTAAATTTTCTAAAAAATGAAAAATGACTAAGTCATAGGTCACCACCTAACGTCGAGAAAGTAAGGTGTCTAACACCTTTCCTATTTCCTAAATTGACCCCTTACCTAAATCTTATGTAGACTAGTGTCAAATCCATACGAGAGTCACTACGATAAAACTTGATTTTTCTAAAACTATCTTTCGAGTGCCCATTCACACCCTATTCTAAAAAAGAATGGTGATGACTTCATATCCAAGTAGAGATTAGATTCTCAATGAAAATCCCATGTTGACAGATTTCTTCAATGGAAGATGATATTTAAGGAAAAACATGCTTGAAAATTGTAAAGTTCAAAGAAACAAACAAGAAAAATAAAAGAAACAAACAAGAAAAAGAAAAGAGAAAGAAGGATTGAATACACTAATTTATTCTCCAAGGCAATGATTGAAGATGGAGAACAAAAAAATCCACAAAAGTGTTAGTGTGTGTTTGGTAATACTTTTGAAGTCTGAATGAAGGTGGCCCACTTTTAAAATTCAGACTTTAGAAGCTTTATTTCCGTTTTTTTTGTTTAGATTTCAGACTTCAGAACCAAAATTCAAAAGTTTTGAACTAGCGATGGAGGGATGCTGGATGAAACTTTTGAAATCTGATTTCTAGTTTCAGACTTCAGATGTTTCCAGACTCCAGACTTCAGTATTCAGAATTGTTACCAAACATAGCCTTAATTTCCCACAAAGCCTAAAGCTCTCCACCAAAAAGATGAATGAAATAAATAGATTGAGAAGAAGCCAATGTTTTTTTTAAAAATAAATAAGTTTTCAAAACCTTACTTACCAAATTGGTGGAATATATTTTTAGCAAGTATACCACATTAGAATAAAATATTCTCTAATCCCAAATTAGAAGATTATTAAAATCTTATATTTTAGAAATATCAAAGATCCTAAGAGGAGACATTGTAGGAACTAAAAATATTTGATCATAGGGATTAGAAAAGATAATATTTTGACCCGATCCATACCCGATAGAAACATGTGAAGTGTATGGCTAACCCAATAATGAAAGTTTCATAAGTGGACTAGAGCAGGCTGCCATGAGACAAAAGATCTTATTTCTAAAGACATTTGATTTATCCAAATACCATAGGTCCGACTCATACCCCAATTGACTTGACTAGAGGGATTCGACCCTTTATAATAGTAGCACAAGGTGGTTCGGCCTCCATTGGAGCAGACCCCTTTAATCTTACTACAACAAGGTGGTTTTAACCTCTATAAGAACTGACCCCTTCAACCTTTTTCAATCCCAATGTGGTTTGACCTCTATAAGAGTCGACCCCTTCAACCCTTTCAACCAAGGTTGTTTGGCCTCTATAAGAGTTGACCCCTTCAATATTTTCAACCCCAAGGTGGTTCGGCCATTATAAGAGCCGACTCCTTTAAACCAATCAACCACAAGGGGGTTCGGTTCTATAAGAGCCGACCCCTTCCTCTATTCACCCAAAATGTGGTTTGGCCTCCCTTAAGAGCCAACCTTTTACTCATTATCATTAAGTGGTTCAGTCTCATAGGATCCAACATCTTCATTCATTATCTCAAAAAATGGTGTAGCCTCCTCAAGAAGTAAACTCCTCGACTACAACACCTTAAAGTAATACGATCTCCTCAAGGAGTCAACTCAATAGTACAATACCTTCACTAGGATCAATCCATTTAGAGAGTCAATTTCTTTATCAAATATTATTACTTACATTTTAACTTAGAGCTACTTGAGTAATATTAGAGGGAAGAATTCTAATCTTGGCAGAAGAAACCTCAAGTACATAACAAAATTGAGTCAACTTGAGGAACTGACTAACTATCGAGTTGGATCAATTACAAAGTAAAAAAAACCACTTCTTTTGTCAGTTACAAAAGCAAAGAAAGTGGAACTTAAAGGCTATTAGGAACCAAGATAGTGGAGCTTTAAGGCCATTAAGAGCTTAGAAAGCAAGTCTTTAAATTCATAATGACATCATAGGTCATTAATACTAGACATCATGGGAAGAAGTTACATACTCAAAGTTAATGTGCGAACTCTATAAATAACGAGACTTCTCCTAACTCAATCGCAAATCACAACACACTACAACTTTGTGCCTCTAAACTTCCATTTTTTTTTCTGCATTTTGTATCAAGCATTAACTTAATCATTGGAGGCCTTTTGACCAACACCACACTGGACTTTTTTTTGGTTGAAATCAATGGAGAAGACAATTAAAAAAAAACAAAGTTCAATCAGAGAAGAAGATGGGAGAAAGTGGAAAGTCAACACATAAGTCGAGGATCAAAACATCATTAACAATACAAATCTTGAGGAGTGGGAGATCCGAAAAATCTTTTATAACACCAAAATCCTCTAATTTTATAAGCATATATCAGATTCTAAAAAAAAATTACAAAAAAACTTTTCAAAATTTTGATCAAAGGGTTTTAGAAACAAATGATCACTAAACTCCTACGTTTTAACGGTTTGGATTTAGTGTTTTGTTGACGTGGCAATATCTTATCTATCTCAAACTATTGTAAAGAACTACATGAAAAATGTATTGTAGAGGATCTGCTCCCTATACTACTCTGATCAGTAGTCACTTTCCTAGGAGAGATGCTATATTATTGTGTTGAAGTGTTGTTTACCTAAGTCCATTAGGTCCAAACTACACGTAGTTTATTTGAGAGGATAGTACCTTGACTTAAAGTGGTGATTCTAAAGTGATGCCCTAATATGATTTAAGGGGTTAATCCGAGGTGAAGTTTCATTGGTAGGTCTTTGGCCTAAATAACTTTGACATGGATCTCGAGGTGACACATGAACAATAGATAAGGGTTGTTAAAATTCAACCCTCATAGAGGTCGTGAAAAAGAATATAATGCATTTAGAGAAGACACTCTGATCAACCAACGAGTGTCCCTCCAAAAAGGGAGTGGTCTTGAGTTCAAGTCCCCCTCGTTGGTCATCCACAGGAATTTATCCTTGCTTACCTAGTATGTGTGGTTTGTGGGGTATTGCATATACCCAAGGGATTTGGGTGAGATATGGCTCACTAAGGGGCCAGTTGCCTCTATCATGCTAATCAAGCCTAAGGGTCCAGAAACCCCGTCATAAAAAAATACATAAAAAATGTACTTTGATCTTTTCTTTTGAGTAATGACATGGCATGTAAGCTTATCTAATCTTTTGCTTAGTCAACACTAGATGACTTTGGTGTGGGGGTGGGGGATGATAAGTCTACAAAATGAAAACAAGAGTATATCTAATGGGTGGGGCTCCACTCATGAAGAATGACTCATGAGAAAACACATGATCTCAATTGTCTAACACATGAAATCCAATGTTCAGGATTTACTATATCCAAATAACACAAATATCGAGAATATTTATTTTGAGTATAAATCTTAACCATTGGATTTTACATTTATATAGCTTGGATCATGTGTTTCTCATGAGTCATTCTTTACGAGTCAACTGATCCCCACCCATATCTAATTAGCACAAAAAATGGAGGATTTAGCTAAATATCTTTAAGAAAAACTGAACTTTAGAGACAATGGATAAAAAAAACAAGGAAACACTCAATGTCAAGAGCTTTCGTGCAAGAATAACCTTTCATGTGAAGAGCTTTCGTTTTAGAAAAAAAACAAGGTAGCTGTCCCTATTCACATCTTTCTCTTTCTCCTCATTGTTGTACTAGAAATTCAACCATCATTCATACCAATCAGTAAGCAATGGGTATATTCCCAAAGCATATGCTTTCGAAGGGCCATGGAGGTATATTTCTTGGGATATTCCCCTATGATTTATTCAAATTATTGTACCTATAAAAATGATGTGACCAAATATCCATTTTCCATGTTGTTACGATGAAATTTACTTTAGACAAAAAAGAGCCCTTTGCGGCTATGAATATGTTTTGTTGATTGTCATCTAATCATCTTTCTATTGATTGTCATCATCATGTTCTTTGCATATTATTTAATAGAATTATGTTTAGATGATCATCAACAAACACATTCATATGACATGCTCTCTTTTTTATTTATTTTTCTCCTTTAATTGCCTCTTTTTGATTGATTGATTGATTAATTCCCTGTTTCTTAATTTCTTCTTTTCTCACTTTTCTCTCTCTCTCTCTCTCTCTTAATTTTATGTTTAAATGTTTATGTTGACAATTTCTTGTTATTTGTCCATTTTGATGTAGATATGAGCTTGGATATCAACATACTCCTTCAGGTTCAGCCTCTCTCCCCCCTCCCACCAACCCAAAAAAAAACACACACACACACACACACAAAAAGAAAAAAAAAAAACTCACTGAACATTTTATTTATCAAAACGTGAACGATAACGAATTTGGAGGTTTTTACAGTGACTATTTTGAAGGTTTAAACTTGCGAAATTTTTAAAACCGCCAAATTCGTTATCATTCTGAAGTTTTTTAACAAAACGTGATCATTGATGTTTTGGTAATTAAAATGAAAAGTTAGCTGGAATCGTAAATAACTCACTTTCAGCTCACGAAATGGTAATGCAACCCTTTTTTAAAACCTTAAGGAGTTAATATTATTATTTTATTTTATTTTTATTTCTTAAGAGTTTGCCCCCACAAAAGTTTTTAAAATCTCCCATTGCCCCCACAAGAATTTTAAAAACTTTAAGGAGTTATTAATAAATTTAAAAAAAAATTATAATTTCTTTAGAGTTTGTCCCAGAACAAAACTTACTTTATAGGGGTGCACATTGTTTGAATTGGTTCGGATTGATTCGGATTTTGACAAAATTGGAACCGAACCAAATATGATCAGTTCTATAAATTTGGAACTGAACCAATGCAATTACCTTGTAGAACCGAACCAATCCAAACCAATCTTGGTTCGGATTGATTCTCGATTCTCATACTTTCAAAATAGAAAAATCAGTATTTTTTTTCTTTTAAAAGAGCAAACCTTTAGATCAGATCATAAATAATGTCTATTTTTAAAATAAAAAATGATTTTATGATTAAATTTTGACTGAAATCTGTATAAATTAAAAATTAAGGAAGCTCAATGAGACTTTAAAAAAAAATACAATTTTAAAATTGGTATTTTGGATGGATTAGTAAGAAAACTAATCCATAAATGGTAGATTAATGAATCCAAGTCTAGGCTCTTATAGTATATTTCATATAACAAACACGGCATAAAGGTTCTCGTAAGAAAACAAGGAATCAAACTCTTTGAAAAAAAATTTCCATAGATGGGTTGATCCATTTGAGAGTTGCGAGAGAGATTTGTGTACATTTTTTATGAGTTTTTGTTAGAAAAAAAATAGAGGAGATGAAATTGAGGACTTTGATGAGTTACCTCTTTGTAACATATTAACACAGTTGAGAGAGAGAGAAAGAAATAGATAATAGAAGAACAAAACTAAGAAATAGTTTTATTTTTAAATATATACATATATATATGGGTCCCGTTCAGCAACAAACATTTTTCAAAACATGCGTTAGAAGTTTTGGAATGGGCTGATTTTTGGTGAGGATGATCTGTACGGTGAGGAGATCATCCTCACCAAAAATCAGCCCATTCCAAAACTTCTAGCCCCAGTTTACAAGTTGAAAAATCGTGGACCGTCCATTTTTTATAAACCATTTTTGATGGGATTAGAAGTTTTGGAATGGGCTGATTTTTGGTGATGATGATCTCCTCACTGTAGAGATCATCCTCACCAAAAAACAGCCCATTCCAAAACATATAACCCATGTTTTAAAAAATGTTTTGCCAAAATGTTTGTTGCTGAACATTTCCCTATATATATATATAGGGAAATGTTCAGCACCCTAAGTTTTACCACACACTTTAACAAACGTTTTTTGTCCTACATGGGTTAGAAGTTTTGGAATGGACTGATTTTTGGTGAGGATGATCTTCTAATCAGTCCATTCCGAAATGTTTAGCCCCATGTTTACACGTTGAAAAATCGTGGACCGTCCATTTTTTGTAAACCATTTTTGATGGGGTTAGAAGTTTTGGAATAAGCTGATTTTTGGTGAGGATGATCTCCTCACCATAGAGATCATCCTCACCAAAAATCAGCCCATTCCAAAACTTCTAACCCATGTAAGACAAAACACGTTTGTTAAAGTGTGTGGTAAAGCTTAGGGTGCTGAACGGGACCCATATATATACATAGGGTCGGGATCACCTACCAAAGTCTCACACCAACATCCGCACAAAATGAGAGAGCCGTTGGATATTAGAAGATCTCATTAGATCTGACCGCACAAAACTTCTAAAAACATGTGCTTTTTAAACTATTAAAGAATTTTATATTATTTACAACCACCTCCCCGATGCACAGCCAACCTTTTAGGCAAAATCAAAATAATAACAAAAAAAAATCCCAAAATCACTCTTCTTCTCTCCTGCTACTGTACCCTAACCCCCAACCTCTCCATTTGCTCATCGACCGCGACGGCGACGGCAATGGTTGAAACGAATTTATATATAAACCTACATCTACTCTGAGTGGATTCTCTTCATTAATTTGAAAGTTGGAACTTTCAGAACCCACCCATTTTGCAAAATCATCAAAACAAGCAATTTTAAGATTCTTACTTCACTTTTAACCAGCTAAAGCTTTAAATTTGCACAAACATCAGAAAACCCACATCAACTTTCCAGGTTAAATTCACACAAGCACAAAGAAAAAAAAAAAAAAAAATTGTGGAACGAAGGAGAAGATAGAAGAGAGAAGATTACATAACAAAATCTATGAAAAATTCAAAAATCATAAACATAACAAAATTTCATCCCTCCAACCCCAAAAAATAAGATTACATGTATTGCTCTGAGTTAAGTTTGTGGATTAAAAGAACAATGGATAACGATGGAACCCAAAAAAACAATGGTTTTAAGATGCCAATATGTGGGCTGATTACTCTGCATCAGTTTTGTTCCAAAAAAAAAAAAAAAATGTAACATGATCTCCAACGATATTGGAATCAGACTATAAGGGGTTTTGTTCGTCGTTGTCATCGCCTAGATGTTGTCGTCGTCAACGCCTAGGATGGAAACGACAGTGAGTGGACAATGGAGAGGGATAGTGTTTGGGTTAGAGAAGAGATACAAAACAGAAGAAGGGCTGAGATGAAGGAGAAGAGAAGGGTTTGAGTTAGAGAAATCTGAAACGAAGGAGAAGATAGAAGAGATAAGAGAGAAGGGTTTTGAGATTGAGTTAGAGAAATTTGAAACGAAGGAGAAGAGAGGAGATTTTAGCTTGGGGAGGTGTTTAGAATTTGTAAAATTATTGAGTGAAATTATTCACACGTGAGTTATTAATCTGTAAAATAGATCTACGCCGTTAGATCTATCATGATCCAACGATCCATATAATTTGTATGGATCTTTGTCCCAGATTTTGTCTACTGATCCCTTCCCATGGGAAATGTTCAGCACCCTAAGTTTTACCACACACTTTAACAAACGTTTTTTGTCCTACATGGGTTAGAAGTTTTGGAATGGGCTGATTTTTGGTGAGGATGATCTCTATGATTAGAAGATCATCCTCCCTAAAAATCAGCCCATTCCGAAATGTTTAGCCCCATGTTTACACGTTGAAAAATCGTGGACCGTCCAGTAAACCATTTTTGACGGGGTTAGAAGTTTTGGAATGAGCTGATTTTTGGTGAGGATGATCTTCTCACCATAGAGATCATCCTCACCAAAAAATCAGCCCATTCCAAAACTTCTAACCCATGTAAGACAAAACACGTTTGTTAAAGTGTGTGGTAAAGCTTAGGGTGCTAAACAGGACCCCCCTTCCCATATATATATATATATGTGGATGGCGTTATTACGACCCCCATTACGACTCACAATGCGACACACCGTTTGTCTTATATGAGTAAAAATGTTTGGAAAGGGCTGATTTTTTTGTGAGGATGATCTCTATGATGAGGGGATCATCCTGGCAAAAAATCATCCCATTCCAAAACTTCTAACCCCATCAAAATTGATTTACAAAAATTGGACGGTCTAAAATTTTTCAACTTGTAAACATGGGGCTAGAAGTTTCATAATGAGCTAATTTTTGGCAAGGATGATCTCCTCACCATAGAGATCATCCTCACAAAAAATCAGCCCATTCCAAACATTTTTGCCCATATAAGACAAAACGGTGTGTCGCAATGTGAGTCGTAATGTGAGTCTACGGAACCCGACCCTATATATATATATATATAGAAAATAGATACTTCGGATTAGTTCGGTTCTCGGATTGGTTTGGTTCTATTATACCTATAATCCGGAACTTAACCAAATCAATCGGATTCTTTTATATACAATCTGCACCCGAACTAAATCATGCTCAATCTGAACTAATCCAATCCAAAAGGCTTCGGATTGGTTCAATTCTCAGATTTACCCAATCCAATGTGCATCACTATTACTTTATGAATTAGGCTAACATGACTAACTTAGTAAGATTTCAAATTTTACAAAGGGTTGTTAGGCCTTTATGGATTATCAAATTTGCAATACTCAAAGAAAATCCTTTTTGAACTTTATCGAAGGTGTTGAAAATGAATGGCTACCGAATTCCTAACTTTAAAACTAAAATCCAAAAGTGGAAGTTAATTATTTTTTCAAAAAAAAAAAAATTAAAAATCAAAGTATTTAGAATTTTGTCTATTTTATAACCACGTGGCATTAGATCATGGTTTTTTATACGACAAATTGAAGCGGTTAGTATCCCCTCCAAAGTATGGTTAGTATCTAACCTCTAAGGTATGTTAAGTAACAAACTAACGCAACTATTTGAA
Organism: Akebia trifoliata; assembly: GCF_017979445.1. Classification (NCBI taxonomy): domain Eukaryota; kingdom Viridiplantae; phylum Streptophyta; class Magnoliopsida; order Ranunculales; family Lardizabalaceae; genus Akebia; species Akebia trifoliata. Next base: position 31,925,830 of record NC_141382.1, on the reverse strand, counting down.
TTTTATGACATGGGTTCCCACTCCAAGGTTTGCTGGTCAACAAACTAGATAAAGCAAGGTTGGGTAGGTAACAATCTTCATAAAGTAAGGTTTCCTTGGAGTTGTCCGAAGTCCAAGGGAGTTTTTAAAATAAAAATGCAATAGCTAGGTGATTTCTTCGTTTTAAACTTCAAAAATCTCTTCTGAAAGAATTTGAGAGGTTCATTGCAATTTCTCTAACACGTGTTTGCAACTATATGTAAACCCTAAAACAAAAGTTTATTTAGATAAGTCTTCAATTTTGAGTTTCTAATCAATTCTGTCTTGAATTTTTGTATTGTTTTGTTATTGTTAGGTTCTTAAGTAATTATTATAATAGTTAAGGTCTAACTCAATTAGGTTTTTTTTTGTGATTCTTTGTTTTTTTGTCAATTTTTAAATTGGATAAAATCGTAAATAGAGTGCGAGAGTGGTAAAATATTATGAGATTTTTTTTGTTGAATTTCTTTTAAACCTGATGAATTCATGAGTAAAATTCTTATCTCTGTCAATTAAGATACGTTGTACATGATTACATTTAAAGTCTTTTTAAGTCCTAAATTTTGAATGTTTCTCTGTTTATCTAATTTCATATAAATTCTTCTATGAAAGCTGGAAATATTCAATTATATAATTTTAAATATATTGATATCCGTATTTTTTAGATGTTGTGTCATAATTATTCTTAATTAAGTTGATCTTGATTTAAAAATATTCATACCTTATTCCTGAGCAAGTTTCATTTGAATTAATTGGGATTATATTGAATTAGTTGTGACTTAAGTTAAAATTTTTGTCTACTATGGTTGAATTTTGTATTTTCTCTAGTATTCACCCCAAAATTTATAAAATAAATATTGATGTTTACTTTGAAGGTACCACCTCGGTGGTGAAATCTGTGAGTGGTAGACTAGTTGTACCACAGACTTGTTATCAAAATATGAGAACTCGTTGGAAACAATTGTGAAAACTTATGTACGTAGAATAGTGTTTTTTTTTTATAGAAACAATGTTAACATTTTGTATAAACGCTACTGGTTAATACTTTTGTAAATGTAAATTATTGGAGATGCATTTAGTAATAGTTAGCTTATGTAGATTTTATAAAATCAAATTTAATATTATTAATTAGTTCTTAGTAACGCCCACATAAAAAAAATCTTGGCTCTGCCCTTGATTCCGATCCAACCAATTGACCAACATTTTTTCGATCTTGCTGTATCATATTGGTTTTGGTGCAAAAAAATTACTATGTGCCTGAATTACTGCTCATACTAGGTATCGAACTCACACCCTCCTGACTCTCATTGCTTATTGGGAATTTAGGACTTTTTAATAATTTAAAAAATTTTAAATATAGATTTACCGGGCAGACTAATCTATTGCAATTTTCTTAGAAAAACTCCTTTACTTTATCAAGTTTGTCACTGAACAAACCTTACTTTATGAATTAGGCTAGCATGATTAACTTAGTAAGATTTCAAAATTTACAAAGAGTTGTTGGCCTTATATGGATTATCAAATTTGGATTCCTTTATATGGATTATCAAATTTGCAATTCGTGTTGAAAATGGATGATTATTGAACTCTCAAATTTAAAACTAAAATCCAATGATGAAAATTAATTATTTTTTCAAAAAAAAAAAAAAAAATTCAAAGTATTTAAAATTTTGTCTTTTAATACCATGTAGCATCATATCATGTTTTTGAATGTCACAAATTGACATGGTTAGAACCCACTCCAAGGTATGTTAAACTAACCCCAACAATTTGAATCTTATGACGTGGATCCCCACTCCAAGGTTTGGTGGGTAACAAATGTTGTAATTCTGATTTCGAATTTTGGTTTTGTGTCCTTGAAACAAAAAGATTCTAAACAATAGTAGAATGAAAAAACAGGAAGTAAAACTTATCAGTGATTGAGGGATGGAGAAACCATGGTCCTTAAATCCAACTTCGCCCCCCTTAGAAATGAATCCACAATGCAGTCGGTCTCAAGCATCTTATTTTTGAAATTCAACAGTGATTCTTATTTTTGAAATTCAACAGTGATTTTCAAGATTTAACAGTCACTGTATTTGCTAACTATGCATGTGGAAATAACAGATCTACGTCGCACTCTATTGATCGAACGTTATACAAGTAAGAAGATTTAAGTCGCTCAGAAAGATTTTTTTTTTGTGTATCTCAAACACTAGGGCACGATCTGTTTTATAAACGGTAGGTCCAACGATTTGTTATAGTAATGATAGGTCAACACATTTGCACCCTCCTACGTGTGCATCACATACACTAAGGTTTTTTGACAAGGAGCTGCTGTCTCATTAATGCCTTGGGCCCCATGTGCGTGCGAGGCCCACTTTTCTCATTCACACTCAAGCAAGTGAGAGAGTGAGATCCTCTATTAGGTGAACATCACTTTTGTAATTATTCGATGTGGGACTAAAGATTTGAGGAGTTATATCTACAACTCTTATAAATAAGAAAGTTTCGAGAATATTTGACTTTCCAACTTATACAAAAAATGAAAAAACTCATTTAGCTTAAGTTTTACTAATTAAGGAAATCTCTACACTATACAAATAATACTCAAGAGATTTGGAGTTCAAAATTTATCCCAAACAAATACATAAATAAAACTATCAATTTTGCAACAACAAACTTGATAAAGCAAGGTTTAGTGGGTAATAATATATAGTAAGATTTCCTTGGAGCTCCAAGGGAGTTTTTGAAATAAAAATTTAATAGTTAGGTACCATCTTCGTTTTAAACTTCAAATGTCTCCTCCGAAAGAAATTGTGAGGTTCATCACAATTTCTCAAACATGTTTTTGCAGCAATATGCAAACCCTAACAAAATTTTATTTATATAAGTTTTCGATTAAAATTTTATTTATATAAGTTTTCAATTGTGAGTTTCTAATCAGTTTTATCTTGAATCTTTGTATTATTAAGGTCTTTAAGTAATTATTATCATAGTTCAAGGTCTAATTCAATTAGGTTTTTTTTGTTTGTCGTGATTCTTTGTTTTTTTTGTCAATTTTTTAATTTTGTTTTGGATAAAATTGTAGATAGAGTGCATGAGTGGTAAAATTATTATGAGATTTTTTGTTGAATTTCCTTTAAACCAGATGAACCCATGAGTAAAATTCTTATCTTTGTCGATTAAGATACAATGTATATTATTACATTTAAAGTCTTTAAATTCTTAAATTTCTAATATTTCTCTCTGTTTATCTAATTTCATATAAATTCTTCTATTGAATCTTCAATTATATAATTTTAAGTATATTGATATCAGTAGTTTTTTAGTTGTTGTGTCATAATTTTTCTTTATTTAAGTTGATCTTGATTTAAAAATATCCATACCTTATTCTTGAGCAAGTTCCGTTCGAATTAATTGGAATTATATTGAATTAGTTGTGACTTAAGTTAAAAATTTTGCCTACCATGCTTGAATTTTGGGTTTTCTCTAGTATTATAAAATAGATATTACTTTCTGATTAATTTGAAGGAGCCCCCTCAGTTGTGAAATCTGAGTGGTAGACTGGTAGTACCACAGACTTGTGATCAAAATATGAGAACTCGTCGTCGGAAACAATCTTGAAAACTTATGTATATAGAATAGTGCTTTAGGTTTGTTTTTTTTTTCGTAAAAACAATGTGGACATTTTGTGTAAACTCTACGAGTTAATATTTCTGCAAATGTAAATTATCGGAGATACATATAGTAAAAGTTAGTTTACGTATATTTTATAAAATCAAATTTAATATTATTAATTAATTCTTAATTGCCCTCTCATTGAAAAAATTCTGGCTCTGCCCCTACTTGGCTAACTTGACACATTGAACTTTTTAGTATTATTTAGTTGTGCAATAAGGGACACATGAACATTTTACGATTGTCCATGTGTCTAGGTGCAGCTACGCAACTGCAGATAGTATCATGCACTTTTATGGAGTCTTTCCTCTTTGTCCATAGTAACGAAGTTTTGTGAATAATATCTTGGAAAGACAATAAGATTGAGTTTGTTAACACCCAATAAGGACTATAGCTCAATTTTTTTAGAAAGACAAATAACTATAAGAACACATATACAATGGCATATTGATTGTATCATACTGATTTAAGAACTTAATACCTAATGAAATGATTTGTGTGGTATGTTTATTAGATAACCCTAAATATATGTTTAAGATAGAGTCACCAAGATTCTTATACACCAAAAGCCTTGTCACTATATGAACATTCAAGTCGTTAGACACCTTCACTTAAGTATGCAATATTTCATTTGCCAGAGTATTTTCTTTTTTCTTTTTTATAAAAATAAATTGAAGATATTTATTAATTTAAAAAAAAATTATTTTATTATATTTTCTTGGATCTGAAGTGCGTTTAATCAGTTCATGTAGTCAATGATTTGTTGTATCATCCATGTACTCCTGTAATTGTTGTATGTTATCTAATGTATGTTTTCATTATCACCTCTTAAAGGCCATTATTGGGCATATTATCAATATGTTGAATTGCCTTTGAGAATCCCTTTTATTGTTGGGGACATAGAGGGTAGATATAGAGAAAAAGAATGGTAGTATTTCCTTCTAATGCCTCAAAAGTTAGCATTATATGTTATTTAACAATCTCTCTTGCAATATTCCCATGGGGGGATAATTCTGCAAGTAGCAGAGCGGAAAGCCCAAATACAAAGTTAGATTGATGAAGAAGAAAAGCATAGAAGCTCAAGAACCACAACCATCAGCCATTGTTGTTTTCAATGCTACTTGTATTAAAGAGAAATTGGTGTAAAGTTCTCTCTGTGGCCCAATATATTGCCTAAGGATCCATAAAATCAAAGAATTTGTCCCATACCTCTGTTCCTTCCCACAAATGAATATCAGTGCATGACATGACAGAAAGAAATTAAAAAAAAAAAAAAAAAAAAAAAAGAGACTATGGGTTTTATTTTGAGAAAGAGGAAATCTGTTCAAATTTAGTATTATATAATGCTTTAAGCTATATTTTATCACAAGTTCCTTTTAGAATAGAAATAAGAAAAGAAAAAAGGAACAGATTTCTTTACACACCATAACTTAGTATTTAACTAACTGTTAAAATTAGTGTATAGAGGATTGATTACTCAACCCCTCTTTTCAGAATCCATTTTTAATAGAAAATCATTAAAAAGAAATGGTGAGATAAACAATCATTATGTGTTCGTTCGATGCTGAAATATCCTAAAAATATTGTGTCTTTGTTGCATCGGCAATACTATCCTTAGAGCATCTCCAGCCATGACTCAAATTTAGTAAAAAATTCTATTGATATGAAGAACTCCAGTGGCAAATTGAAAACGTCAGGCTAGTCTTACTAACTTAGTAAGATTTCAAATCTTACTAAAACGTCTTGAGCTCACATTGTGGCATCCTTAAACATGATCCAATGCCATAGTAGGGGAAAAAAATTTAGGATCTCTGGGGAAAAAAAAAATCAGACATTTAATTTTCACAGTTAATTTAAAAAATAAAAAAATAAGATTGGGAGTTTGGTAGCCACCCATTTTTAACACCTTGGATGAAGTCCAAAACAATTTTTTTTATTATTTTAAATATGAGTTTTTCGAAATCTAGAAGGCTCTAGTGTTGGATTGCCAATGTGGTAATCCATTTGATTCCGACAACCCTTATTAAGATTTGAAATCTTACTTAGTAAGAAAAGTATTTTTCTTAAGTAGAGACTCATGTTAAGGGCACACATAGTGTTAGTTAGGGCACCGACAATCACATGAGCATCAAAATTTTTTTGTGAAATTACTTAAAGGACCTTGGCAGAGGGATTTATTTCTAAATAATCCCTAAGTTTTGCATGGTAGCTTAGTAAACTTTTTATTTCCCCATGGTCCCTCATTATTGGCGAACTCAACACTTTTTTATTTACTGTTGAGTTCACCACTTTTATTTATTGCCGAACTCGATGCTTTTTCATTTAATGTCGAGTTCACTATTTTTATTGTCGAACTCACCACTATTTATTGTCGAGTTCACCACTTTTATTTATTATCAAACTGAACAGTAGTAAAACCCATCCATTTTCAATTTTTGAATTTTTCGACTAAAATACATGGAAAGATGGACTAAAAACTTGAGATAACGATTTGTTTAGATGATTTCAACTTAAAAGAACCATTCTTGATCGATTTTCATCCAAAAACTTAAAAAAAGTGAAAAAAATCATAATTTTTTATATACATTTTCAAAATATTTGAAAAAACCCTTGAAAATGACTTCTTCCTTCTTAAATCCTTTTCGATAGAATGAAGTCTCCAAAACTCGATTGAGATGCTAAAAATCCAATTTTTTTGGATGAAACACTGAGTTCGAACGGTTAGGACATTCACTTGTGAGAAATGTGGGAGATGACGTCCAAGGACTATTAAGAAAAGAAAAGTTTACTGATAAATGGACTATTAAGAGACGATCCAAAACTTAGGGACTATTTATGCAGTGTCGATAAGATCCTGTCAACTCCATTATGGACATATTGACACTAACACTTTTTATATTAAAAATAAAAAACAATCAAACAAATTTTTATGTCAACAAGACCATGTTGACATGAGATTAGAAAGTTTTTTCAGGCAATGTCAACATGATCTTGTTGACACAAGCATTTTTTTCTAGAAAAAAGAAAAAAAAAACTCTTTTGTTGACATGATATCAGAAAGTGTTTTAGGCAATGTCAATAGGATCCTGTCAATACCATTTAGGCCATGTCGACACTAGTCAATATGGAAAAAAAACATGTAGTTGATTATGCGGGCGCCCAAGCTAAAATGTTGAGCGTCTTTACCAGTGACCTTAAGTAAAATATGACCATTAGAATTTGCATAAAAACTCAAAGTCTCCCTTGATTTGGATCATAGTTTGGTTTTCTTTCAATTTGATATGGATTTGGTTCAAAAGGCTTGGAGGGTCACTTTTCACGTTTTTACTCAAATTTCGAAGTTGAGTACAAGGTTAAATAAGGACTAGAGATGGTTTACTCGAGAGAGGGGTCAACTTGAACTTCAAACATGAGGAAATTACTAGTCAAAAAATAAAAACAGTGGTAAGGTAGATCAGTCATAATGGATCCAACACGCGACACCCCCATATCCATGGCCTTTCATCCCATTGATCCATACCTCTTAGATCATCAATAACCCAAAATCAGACTTAACTGACATTTGTTTGAAAAGACTAAGGGTGTGTTAGAAAACATTACTTGAGCGTGAGAGTTAAACTTTCAGAAGTTCAACTCTCACAAGTCAAAAAATCGAAAGTTAAAGGTGAAAGTTATTTTTAACTTTGGTGTTTGGTTGCTTTACCGTTGGTTGGAACTTCAAAATAGGAAGAAGGAGATGTCCCTGTTTCAAACCAAGAAAGAACAAAAACAAAGAGAGAACAAATTAAAGGCTGGGGTATGTGGTGATCAAAGGAGGCCATGGCTTGGGAACTACACAATTCCCTGTTGTACAGGATCAAAAGTCACTTTCCAATCTAAAAAGCTCATAAACCAGAACCTCTCAAAAAATTTCCTAGTAAAACCTGCAAAAATACCATGGAAATTCTCAAAGCTTCTTCATTCCTCTCTTTACACCTTTCCACAATCCCATCCAGACCTCCAACATCCCAATCTCAGAAACCCAAGTTTATTCTTTCCCTTTAATCAACAATCAATGTTCTCAATGGTATCCGATTACTCCGATCTGTGATCTTGACAAAAGGGTGAGATAGGACTGGGGAAGAAGAGTAAAAATTTGACAAAGGACAAACGACTTGGAAAGGGTGAGTTATAAACTCGCATGAGTTGCACTTCCAAACGTGAACTCGCAGACACAACTATCACTTATCAAACATACCCTAAATTTAAGCAATACTTTAGAAGATTTAGATCTTCTGTGAGTCATAAGGTGGCTACTAAATCATCCACTTTAGAGAATAGAATAAGGTCAGTTAAAGCAAACCTGAATATAGACATTCTTGGTCAGGTACTATAATTTTCATTTCAACTCAAGAACTCCTGCATCATCTTTACCTACACAAATTAAATAATAAAATATCAAGGATACAAATATTAATTGGAATAATTTGAATTACCAGATTACATGAAGAGTGCAATCCTCAAATGGTGATTCTCAGTCTATACTTCAAACAACTTGTTTTTGTAGCACAGAGTCCAATCTGAATCCTCCGAAGCGACCAAACCACCTCCCTCTGTGCTTATGGATTCAGCGCATGAATTGGGTTTCTGTGGGTTGCTTTTCTCTTCAATTCCAGATTCCTTGGACACAAATTCAAGAGAGGCAAAATCATCGGTTAAGGTTGGATCATTTTCCATATTTCGATCAACAGAGGAATTGATATCTTCCTCTTCATCATCTGATTTCCATCTACAGCAATCCAACTCATCCATCTCAAAAATTCTACTAACTAATCCTTCCCTCCAAGATATCCTCATCTGCGACCGCGATAAACTTTCAAATCTTTCACTTGAAATCCCCAACGAGCTATCGTTATTAAAAGTCTTCTGAAATTGGAAACTGAAACCAGGGAGTGGAAGAACATCAGATGGATCCCACATTGATGACTGCTGCTTGGGAGATAAAGTTCTTGTTAGAAGTTCAAACTTGCATTCCAGGTTATCCTCCACATTGTTCAACCAAGACAACCCGACATTTCTATCGGAGCTTGAATCGGATTGTGGGGTCAAAATCACATTTTGACTGCCCAACGAGTACTCAGAGAGTGGAGAATTCTCCTCTGTTGTGAGTTGGTAACGGTATCCTCTCTCGTCTTTTGACATTAAAGCCTTACAACAGCCCCCAAAACCTTCAAACTCAGGGGACTCACATGGTGAAACCCCATGACCAGATGAAGGAGAATGAGATGGGGTGGGTTCCACATTTTGAGGACTGCCCTTATCCTCCTTACAGGGTGATAATAGCCAATGCATTGAGGCTTCAACAGGAGCAGGGACCAAGGAAACCCTAGAATTATTAAGAAATCCAATAAAATCATCATCATCATTATTGGAAAAAGAACCATTAGAAACCCTAGCTTTACAAAATCCTAGATCCTCTCCAACAGTAAGGATCCCTCTTGGCCTGCATTTCCTCTTGTCAGTGACCCCAGAAAGAACATAACCAGCACCAAAACAAGCAGATGTTGTTGAGGCCAGAGACGGCCCACATTGGATCTCTGGAGATATTGAGGCCTGAACAGGAGGTGTAGTTGTCGTTGTTGTGGTGGTGGTGATCAAGTTATCTTCCATGGCTGCCTTACCAGGTGTGGAATCCAAATCAAACCCACATTCCACCTTATTTACACCATCTTCATGACCTATTTTTTTCTGAAAATCAATTAATCTCAGTTCAGGAGACTCACCTGTATCACCACCAACCATCATCCCTGTAATTGGCCATTGTTTCTTTGGTTTTCGGTTCTGTAAAGGATCTTCTAAGAGAGACCCAGAACCGAATTTTTTCACAGAGAAGCCATTAACGTTGTTCTCCTCCAAAATTGGTGAAGGTTTGGGATTTGGGGGTGGTGCTCCAAAGCTGGAATTTTTACCATTTTGCCACTGATTGAGACGACTTGAGGTGGGTTTCTTAGCTTTTTGTGGGTTCTGAAATGCGGGTTTTTCTGGGTTTTTGAGTAGGGGTTTGGATCTGGGCTTTGAGGGTCTTGGATTTGGAGCTGATTTGGGGGTTTTGGGGAGGGATTTGGGGTTGTAAAGAGGGGTTTTGGAAGATGAGTTTGAGAGGAAGAAGCGAAGACAACCTCTTGGAACTTCAATCGATTGAGAAGAAGAGATAGAAGTAGTGTTTATGCTGTTGAGATCCTTTAATGGATTTCGAAGACTCGGACTCGATTTCTTCTTCAATTCGATCTTCGATGTTCCTGATGCGGTGGAGCTCTTCTTCCCGAACTTTTCTGCTCTACTCATCTCTCTCTCTCTCTCTCTCTCTCTCTCTCTCTTCTGTGTGTATCTTGAGTGATGAGCCTGCGAGATCCAGTGGGGGACATTTTGAATGTGAATGGAGGGAGACGCTACTATTTCACCCCTTTCAGGACTTAAAATTTACTAAACGTGCCATTGGAATTGAATGTTTGCTAACGTACAACTGAAGATGACGGCTGGAGAGCATTGTGCACCACTAGTTAGGACTTAGGACTTGGGAGTGTCGGAAGAGACTAATCTTACTATTTGAACCCACCTGTTTGCTCGTCTCACACACACCCGCCAAAAGAGTGGATGATGGGTATAATTTTAATGTTATTGTTAACCCGAACTCAACCCAATCGAGCTTGAGTTAGGTTATATGAAAAATGAGTTGGGCCTCAGCTATGAAATCTCAATCCAAATTGAATTCGGGTTAAGGCTCCAGGTAGCCCAACTCAACTCCAATCCAATGCCATATATTTACATATAAAATTATTTATTTTTAAAAATATATATCTCTTCTTACATATATTTATAAAACTAAGGGAAAAAATTATAATATAAAAATTAATAGATTTGAAGATTATGTGCAAATTATTTATTAGTTATTTTATTTTTTATATTGTATTTATTTTTTAAGATATAAAATAAAATATATGTGTTGATCAAAATGAAATTAGGCTTGCTCAATGAGTCCAACTCACTCAAAATTACCTAGCTCTTTCTTTCAGGTGAGGTTTAGGCTGCTAGGGCCTCATCAGTCGTTGATACTGCTTTCCCCCTTTTATAGTTGTGTAGATCTGGTAATTAGGGAATAGAATAAGTGAGATAGTTCTCTGTAGTTTTTTAGTGTTTGGAGTCGGGAGTCAAAGCTTCAGTAGTCAGATCTATGTCAAGGGGATGGGAGTCAAATCAATGTTAAGGGAGGGGTAAACAGCTCCTACCTCATATACCTATTCTTATTATTATTATTATTATTATTATTTTTTTTTTTTTTTTTTTTTGCATTTTTATCCTATGCCCCAAACCCAACTTGGGCTAACTTTAGCTCAACCCAATTTTAGAAGCTTAATCTCGGGTTGAACTTGGGTTAATGAGCTCTAACCCGATAAAGGGTTGAGTTGAGCTCAAATTAAGGGTTCTACAACTTGGGTTGAGCCTGGGTTAACCATCCAACCGACCCAAGTTGCATCCCTACATTTAACCACCATCACCTACCGAATCTTCCTCCTCCTCCTCCTCCATCTTCTTCTTCTTCATCTTTTCCTTTTTTTTTAAATTCATTTTCTTATTTTTCTTCAAAATAACGTAAGTTTCAATTAGGGTTTCATAGTACAAGAAGCATATCCTTAGAGCTTGCAAAATAGGTTATTAATGATCATCGAAATCTCAATTCTCAATCTAGTAGTTATTAGAAAATCTCGATAGCGAAAAAAATTCAACAAATTTTCATACAGTAGGTCAATACTAAATTCACCAACATAGATTCATCAGGAACATACAGAATCTACCTAAAAGGATCAGTAGGTTCCTAAAGTGTGCCAATCGGTAGGTTCCTTTTAAGTCCTTATAAGCGGATTCAGTAGGATCTTATTGAGTTGCAATCTAAAGTTTCAGTAGCTTTTTATCGAATAAGATTTTTGTACCGAACAAAAAATTAGTTTTTTTTTTTAAAGTGGGTGTAGCGAGGACGCAATTTCCCTATTTATTAGAAAATATAGTTTAAATGGATGAGACGAGGAAAAAAAATGGGTGAAAATGTTCCAGTCCAATATAGGTATATATGAATTTCAAAAAAATTCAAATACCCAAATTCGAATCCAAAATCTGGTGATGGATACTCTAAATTAATAATCAAATTCAAATATCTTTATAAGAGTGAATATTTCATTATCTAAATCAAAATCCGTATCCAATAATGATTCAATATAAAAGTTTTATCCAAATTCAAATAAAATATAAAAAGATTGAATTATACTTAATTATTCAAAATGATAGGGCTTGGTCAGGGCGTTGAAAGGGATGTCCGAAATCCGATACAATAATGGATATAGATTGAGAAGTTATTGATATAAGACCAATTAGTTCAATTAGTTCAATTCAATTCTATCTTGTAGATATAATTTTTTTTTAACGTTATGGATGAAGAATCGATACCGAAACTTTGAGAGAAGTTGGAAAATATCTATATGGGTAAGTGGTAAGCCCCATTCTTTCCTACTTTGGTCACCAAGTATAGCCCTTTCCAGTTCGGCCCCAACTTGCCATTGTTCAACTCTATTATATTTTAGAATACTCTTCTAAGCACTAGATCTCCCACTTTGAATTGCCTTTCTCATACTTTTTTGCTGCAATAATTTTGTAATCTCTTATGATAGGCTTTTAGTCTTACCCAAACAGTTTCCTTTTTCTCATCCATAAGTTATAGCTCTATCACCAATTATTGGTTGTTCCACTCCGCTGTGATCACATGCATCCTGGTTGTGGGGGAACTATCTTCTGTAGGGATGACTGCCTCCATCCCATATGCCATAGTGATTGGGGAGTCTCTTGTGGAGACCCCTAAGTATAGTCTTGTATGTCTACATTACCCCATGTAGAGCAGGAGTCTACTTTCCCTTAGCTTCATTTATTATTTTCTTTAGCATATTGATCGGAACCTTGTTGTTATTTCTACCTGCAAGTTTTCCTGAGGGTATTGTGGAGTGGAGAAGGTTTGTCTGATCCTATGCTCTTGGCAGAAGGCCATGTTTGTCTCTCTAAAAATTATTTTCCATTGTCAGATACAATTGTCTGGGGTACCCCAAACTTACATATGATATGTTCTCATATGAACTTCTTTACTTTTTATTTTTTAATCTTAATTAGAAGAACCACTTCAGCCCATTTTGTGAAGTAATCTATTGCCACCAGGAAGAAGATTAGGTTATTTGGATCCTTTGATAAGGGTCCCACCAAATCCATTCCCTACTGAGCAAATGGTCACGGATTCAATACCGAATTCAACTACATAATTGGTTGGTAAATTAAGTGAGTATGTATTTGACACTTGTCATACTTCCTTACATACCTAAGGGCATCTTTCTAAATATAAGGCCAAAAATACCCATGGAAGAGTATTTTGAGTGCAAAAGATCTATCTCCTAAGTGGTTCCCATAGTTTTCTTCTTTTACCTCCTTCAAGGCCTACTATACTTTTTTCAAGTTTAAGTATCTCAATAGTGGTCCCCCATATGAGTTCTTATAGAGCTGGTCTCTGAGCATGGTGTGCTTCATGGCTTTTGTTCTGATCTATCTAGCTTTCTAAGCAATGTTTGACAACTACCCTGTCTTCAAGAAGTTGACTAGTGGATCCATCCAACTTGGATCCCCTTCTAATGATATGAACATGACTTGGTCTTGCTCTTCAATAGCTGGCCTCTCTTAAAATTTGAGTGAAAGTTCTCTCTTCTCAGTTGTCACTAACATCGAGACTATAAATGTCAAGGCATATTCATGGCTATTGTCTACTCAAAGGATGTGCGTTACTCAAATATATTCGACTCTACTCAATTGTTCTCTGGTTTTGTTCAGATACAATTGCATTATCTCGTTCCTTGCCTTGAATTTCCCGTTCACATGATTGATGATGAGCTAGGAATTACTGTAAACTATGGCTTGTTTCACCCCCAGTTCATTTAGCTTTGTATTGCCGATCAATATTGCTACTTTGTTATTCAAGGCTTGGTACCTTAATTTCACCATTTTTTCACTTCTCGTGTTTTTCGGGGTAACCAGTACTGCCCCCACTCCTGACCCTTCCGAATTTGATGACCCATCCACGAAAAATTTCCAACCAGTTTCCAACTCTACAAGCTCAAAATTGTTTTCTTTTGGTAACCCTTCTACTATAACTTCTGCACTTTCTTCTATTGAGAAGTTTACTACCACTTGGCCCTTAATTTAAATCCTCGGAATGTATTCAATTCTGAATTCTACTTGTTGGATTGCCTATTTAGCCATTCTGCTAGATCCTTCTGTTCTACCTAACATGGTCTTGAGAGGGTACTCGGTGATCACATGCACTCTCTGCGCTTGAAAATATGGCCTTAGTCTCATAGCTGAGTAGACCAAGGCTAATCCCAGCTTCTTTAGCTTTGAGTACCTTGTTTTTGCAATAGTCAATGTCTTGCTTAGAAAATACATTGATTGCTTTTTGGCAACTCCTGTCCTTACCAATACTGAATTGATTGCACATTAAGATGCAACCAAATATAATTTGAGTTCCTCTCCCTCTTGAAAGGATTTGAGGTCTTCCTAAGTACTCTTTTAGCTGACCAAAAGCCTATTCACATTCTTTTGTCTACCCAAACTTGGTTGTCTTTTTGAGCAATAGGTACAATGGTTTGCACTTATCTGAAGACCTCGAGATGAACATTTTAGGACTGCTACTCTCCCTACTAACTTTTACACTTGTTTCTTAGTCTTCAGGGATGACATTTCCAGCAATACTTTGATTTGCTCGGGATTAGGTTCAATCCCTCACTTGCTTACTAGGAATCCTATGAACTTTTTAGAGATTACCGTGAAAGCACACTATTTTGGATTGAGATATATCCCAATCTATTTGATCTGAGCAAACACCTCCTCCACATCTCCTATGTGTTATTTCTTTATTTTGTTTTTTACCATTAGATTGTTGATGTCTACCTCAATATTCTTTTCGAGTAGATCTTTGAATAGGTATGTCACTAGCCTCTAATTGCCTTTGCATTCTTACTCCGAACGACATAACTTTGTGACAGCACAAGCTTTGTTCAGTTATGAATGTTGTTTCTTCTCGATCTCCTTTATTGAGCTAGATCTGGTTATAAGCAGAGTAACCATCTGTAAAGGATAGCCTCTCATGCCCTGTTGTTGTGTTCACTAATTGATCGATGTGTGGCATTGGGAAGTTGTCTTTTGGGTAGGCTTTGTTTAGGTTTGTGAAGTTTATGTAGGCTTTGACTTTCCCATTTTTCTTTGGTACTGCTACAATGTTAGTTATCCAGTTAAGGAATTGAACTTCTCTAATGAACCCAACCTAATCACTTTATTGAGTTCCTCGTTGACAGTCCCTTTAAGTTGTGGTGCTAGTCTTCTAGGCTTCTGTTTGACTGGCCTCATCTAATTTGATACATTCAGATGGTGGCTAATGACCTCTAGGCTTATCCTAGGCATATCTTCTAATGACCATGCAAAGACGTATTTGTTCATCTTACCAATTCTTCATTATCCTATAATTATAGCTCGAATATGATCCCTATCTGTCTTCCATCTCCAATATCCACCATCTGGACGTCGTCCAGACTAGGGGGCTACTCTCCTCGACCAACCACCATTGTATTTGATATTGATCATCATGTGGGTAGCAGATCTGCACAATTGCTTGGTCACCTCAAATGCCCATATCCCTTGAGAGGTTGGGAATCTTAAGACTTGATAGTAAGTCGAGGGGACTACCTTAATCTCATGAGTCCACTACCTACCTAAGATCACGTTGTAGGGGAAGGAAGCGTCCACCACCGTGAACTTCACCATCAATGTTATTGGTCTTGCTTGGATAGGCATGACTATCTTCTTTAGGGTTGTTTTGATATCCCATCCAATCCGACCAGAGGCTCCCTGACAAGGTTGAGCATGATTTTAGTTAGACCCATATTTTTTAAAGCAGATGAGTACAAAATGTCCATTGAGCTCCCACTATCAACCAATATCCTCTTCAACGTAAAGGTGCCGACCTGGAGAGTAACTATGACTGCATCATAGTATAGATAAACTACTCTTCCAAATACTTCTCAGAGAAGGCCACTGTTAACTCACTTTCCACAAAGTTTTTGTCTGTTAATCCATTCTGAGTAGAGTAGACATGTTTTATATGTTTTGCTCTACGCACTTTTAATCTTTTGTCTGTGTTATTCTTCTTATGATTTTTTTTTGTCTTTCTTGAGTACAACGTGGATTACAACTAATCTTCCACCCTACTCGCCTTCCCATTCGAGTTTTCGGCACTGCTTTTCCTTATGTGGCCTCTCAAGCATTCTCTTTAGTTTCATCTTTCCTGTGAAATCTCCAAGGAGACCTTGATTAGCCAAACCTTGAAGGAAACCCTGAGTGCTTGGCACTTGTTTGTCATTTGAGCTCGGACCTTATGATACTCATAGTAATCCTCATTCGCAATGCTCTTGGTTACTCAAAGTATTGTTCGTTTTGGATAACTGGTAGAATCTCGCTTGGGGAAATTAAGAAGTAAGTGCTCTTCTTTTTTTATTCTACTTTTTTGCTCGAGTGCTCTTGTATCATTTTCTTCTGTTCTTGTTATTTCTTGGTTTTCACTATTGCGTGGACAATTTTCCTTTTGCTAGCTATCTTCCTTGGATCATCTTTGACTCTGATGTATTTCTCTACCAGCTCGACCAACGTCGAAGGTTTCTTCTTCAATATAGATTTGGACATGTTAGATTTCAGAGGCAGAGCATTCTAATGCCACTACTACTATATTCCCTTCATAACTTTCCATTGACATAGCCTCCTCTCTAAATCTTTTGGTGAAATCTTAGAAACTTTTTACTGGGTTCATTCTTATGCTGAGTAGAATATCGACGTCTTCATCTAGCTTCTTATTGCCAATATAATGCTTAATAAACACCAAGCAAAGCTCCTCGAATGAAGCTATGATCCCACTAAGTATCTTGTGGAACCATGTTAACATGTTTCCTTGTAAGCTAATAGGAAAAAGGCTACACAATAGGGCTTCATTGTTCTCCCACAATGTTAAGAGTTGTTTAAAGTGATACAAATCTTCTATCAAATCTTTCATTCCAATGAATGGTGTGAATCTTGGTGCAATGAACTTCTTAAATAGCTCGGTGGTTAGGATCTCAACAGTGAATGGAAATCCCGATGTACCTTTGATGGCCTACGTAGCTGTCAAGCTAATTTTGTCACTTTTGATGACTTTTTTCTCTCTTCTGATAAAATCCCTGACTTCTTCTCTAGTTAAAGGTGTTGGGACTCCCGTTTGAATTGTTGGAGCTCATGTTTGAACGACTAGTGGAACCACATCGTTTGCATCATCCTACTCACAGGCAGGCCTTGAGCCATTGCTATTCAAGGAGACATTATCATCAACATATGCAGTCTGATGCTGGTTTTCTTCGTGATTGTCATTCTATTGAGCCTCCCAACGTTGAGTAAGAGCTATATTCTCATTGGCCAAAGCGTTTATCTTTTGTTGCATCTCTTTCTGCATCACCTCATTCATTTGAGTTACCAACTGGTTTTCAGTGATGGGAATTGCAGGAGGGGCTTGTGGTTAGTCGTTACCAGAACGAATTGATCTCACAATTCTCTCTTTCTCTCTCTCTGACAAGAAAATAAAATCGAATCAATTTTTTAATTTTTTTTCCCATAGACGACTCCAAAGATATAGATGTGATTTATGGTTACCTCTGACAACTCAGCTTCGATGTTCCATTGAATGATCCTTGCTCCTACGATGGAATGGTGGCACAGTGTGGTACTTGCCAAAATCCTCCAACGATTAAGTTAGTTCCTCAAGAAATAATAATGAACTCCCAAGCTCCCTAAAAAATGATCGACCCCTTTACCTTGGGTCTTCTCCTCTATTTATCGTGTTCCCAAAAACCTTCTCAAAATAAAATTTTTTCCATGATCCCTGATTTTCAGGGATCTTCATAGGGGAACTTTTATTTTTTGAGGAACTTACCTAATTTGGAAGGAGTCCATGTTGGTCGTATTATCGTCCTCTAAGATTCTTGGGATCTCCCATGAAATCAAGAAGTCTGGGGGGCCCTGGTGTTTATATGTAACCCTGCCCTACTTTTTTTTCTGTGCAAAACAAGTTAGATGCTCTTCCTTGCCCTTTGTCTGGGTTAGGTTGACTTAGATACCACATTGAACATAACAGAACTGCTCTACTCAGTTTTTCTACTCTGCTTATATCTAGGCACATGTAAGGTCCAGATGCGTTATAGTTTTTACCCACTACACTAACCAATCAAAAACTTGATGAGGTTAAGAATGTATTGAAAAATCTCAAATTGTTTATCCCACATCTCACTCACATCTGTGATGGAAACCATAAGCCCCCACCCCCACATGTATAACATGAAAATTCCTGTAAAAAAAACAAATCATATTATGTTTTCCCACATCCCACTGGCATGTTTGATGGTAAGCATCAAAACCTTACAAAAATCACACAAATTTATTCTTTTACTCATATCTCCACATCATGACCTATGTTTATTGGAGGCCATCAAAACCCACGATGAGATCAAAGATGATTAGAAGAAGAACAAACTAAAGGAATAGAAAAAACTTGTAAATCTTCTTTCTCTCCTTAAATCTTTGAAGTTGAAGTTATCAATTTTTTTTAAGAACTGTACAAGGAGAAGATCAAATCAACCAAGATTTTTTTTTTTTTTTTTTTGTTGAAATTTTGATGAACTAATGGAAAACGAACTTTCAATTTCTTCAATCTTGCTTTTTAAATGGAAAGCGAAGTTTCAATTTCTTCAATCTTGGGTTTTTTTTTTTCTTTTCTTTTTCAACTTCACTTTAAAGAAAAATGCTAAAGTGACCTCCTACAATACTGTCGTTGATGTGGTGATGTGCATAGAAAACATAGATTTATTCCCTCGAGATACGAGTGTTGCACATTCGAGGAAATTGATGGTTTTCTATGTAAACTTAGTATTGAAGGTGGTGTTGTTATGCTGTAGGAAGTCGACGTAGCTCTATTTTAAAAGCCATAATTAAAAGTTAAAATAGGTGTAAGCCAATGAGAGTTGAGACTTTTTGTATTTTTATATAAAACAATGGATCATCTTTACCATTATCATTTTGGTGAAAACCAATAAAATTGCAATCCCACGGAATTGTAACGACGTTCTTTCTGAGATAACAAAAATATCTTTTTTTTACTATGTAATTTTAGAAACACCTTTAATTAATATTTATAAATTATAAATAAGTCTTTTTAATGCATTTATGTTTGCAAATGCCACCTTATGGTATGTATAATAATAAATAAATAAAACTTTTGTGGGTGTCACAACTCCTTGCCTCCATGTAATTCCATCCACTGGTCATAAATATGCATGATATAATATTATAAAAAATTAAAATTTCATGGGGCCACAGCCCCTAGTCCCTATGTAATTCCACCTTAACAATCAGGGGCGGAGCTAGTAAAGACCTGGTGGGGGCAATTGTCCCCACAAAACTTGAGATACCCCTCTATTTTTAACTAATTACATACCCCATTTGTCCCCACTCCCCCATTTCTCTCCCCATTTGCCCCCACATCATCACTTCCCTCCGATTTTTGTCCTTCACCCTTCAATTTTTTGTTGATGATATTGCCTCTTGATTGGGACTTCTCATATATTAATTGAAAATGACCTAAATATCCTTTTCTTCAACTTCTAACAATTTTTTTTGAATTTCTCCTCAAAACCATTCATCTTCAAGTTCTTTAACTATAAAACTAACCATAGTTTACCCCCATTACAAGAAAATTCCCTATTAACAATCGAGATTTTGAGGGCAAATCAAGTAATGCAATGGGTCAACAATCACAACAACAACAACTTATTGCATATTTGATAACACGATTTTAAAACAATAATATCATTGAGTTGGGCAATGATTTAGTGATGAAGCAACATTGCCTCAAGTGTTGAGGTTATGTTTAATAGCTCACTTTTTTATTTTTCATATATTAAAGGGTAAATTACACTTTGAACCCCTATAATTTGACATAATTTTATTTTATTGACTTTCCTCCACTTATCTTTTCCAATAATACTCCTTAAACTTTTTTGCCTTTTATCTTCTATTCCCTTAACCTCAGAGAAGATGCTTGTGCCGAGTTAGTCATGTTATCATATTACAATTTACAAGGGAGATGGGGCTGAGGGGGTGTTTGAAAAGAAATTTTATTCTAATTAGATTATTAAATTACTACCCAAAAATTAAGGGTATTTAGAAAGAAGTTACTTATTCAGGGTCCATTAAGTAATTTTCCGAGTTTTATTATTATTATTACAGAGTTACTATTGCCACACCAACTGTATCTATATGCAATTTCTTTGGTGAATTTCATAGGAATTGATGTGGGATTAGTAAAAGTTGGTGTGGCAATAGCAGTTCTCTATTACTTATTATACTAATGACGGATGCTCCACGCCTCCAGCACAAAACAAATATTATATTAGCCTGCGCCCCAGTGCGTAAGGGTTATTTTATTAAACAGAAACACTGATACTCTCTTTTCAATCTCTTCGGATTTGGATTTGATTTGGTGAAATCGACGCCATGGGAGAACCGAAGAAGATCATCATTGACACAGATCCTGGAATCGGTAAGATTTCTCTTCGATTTTATGTTTAATATCGTTTCATTTCAAATTTTTTTTTAAAAAAAAAAACCCTAATATTATTAGCTTTAAATTATTCAACATTTTCTTCTATATTTGAAAGATCTAACGATTTCAAGATTCTTTCTATGACCATACAGGAAAAATGAATTACTTAAGAGTCAATGATAATATGACGCCTCCATCACAGAACCGTAGATCAGTTGCCTCGGGATACTCAAGAAAATTTTATGATTATACGTATCCCGAGGCAACCGATCTACGGTTCTCTGTGATTAAAAGGATGGGGGCGGGGGCGTCAGAAACTCATTACACACAAATGTGAACGGATCAAGGGACATATGAAAAAACATATGTAAAAACAATGTAACATTAATAAATTTTTAAAATATGGGTTAGAAGTTTGGGATTGAGTTTTTGTGAGGATGATCTCTATGATGAGAAGATCATCTGAAAAAAAAAAATCAGTCCAATCTGAAACTTCTAACCCCATTAAAAGTGATTTAGAATGTGGACGTTCGATTCTTTTGCCAACTTTTGCCAATAATTTGTAAATCACTTTTGATGGATTTAGAAGTTTCAGATTGAGCTGATTTTTTGTGAGGATGATCTTCTCATCATAGTGACCATCCTCGCAAAAAATCAGTTAAATCCAAAACCTCTAACCCATATTTTGAACAACCATTGTTTTTTCATATGTTTTTACATATGCCCCATGAACCGCCCCCCACACAAATTATGTTTTAGTTTTTCTTACTTCAATTCATGGTTTCAAAACTCGGTAACTCGTCTTGTCCGGTCTCGTCTCGCCCCAGATATCAAGTTGACTCGTCCTAGTCATCTCGTCTCACAGATAACATAAATCATTTAACTCGGTCTACATACAATCATTATTTATTAATATTCATTTATATGAAACAATAATTATTATTTTTATATATAAAAGAAGGTGGATTGGAGGATACTCATAATTAGAATATATACATAAACCCAGTTGAGTTTTACTGACTTAGCCCTTATTTTCTAAATATTGCCCAAGTCATCTCGGTTATCAAACAAGATAATGTGAGAGACGATTTGCATTTAATAATCTGTTTTTGAATGAAACTGAGAGATGAGATTTGAAACCATGATTCAATATTAGCTTAATTTATAATTTTGGTTTAAGGTAGAAACTTTTAGGGTTTTTATTTAATTTAATTTTTTTAAAATCTATTGATGATGCACACAGATGATGCCATGGCAATATTTTTAGCACTCCAATCGCCTGAAGTGGAGGTTATTGGACTCACAACGATTTATGGGAATGTTTATACAACGCTAGCCACAAGGAATGCTTTGCATTTGGTATTGTATTATACATTTTAAATTGGTAATTTGTTGATTGTATTTGTAACATGCTTTTAAAACTCATCTAAGACTGAGACATATCACCCGAGTTAACTCGGTATCGGAGCTGAACGTGACCAACTCACAAGTCACTTTTTTGACTGAGATTTAATACCTCAGTTCAGTTTTTTGATTTTTTGAACAAGACGTCTCAAACGTATCAGAAAACTTGTCCGAGACGACTCGGTATCAGGCCAGGACGAGACGAGACGCAAAACCGAGTTTTAAAACCATGATTTATAATGGCATTTGTCTAGATTTGACATTGGCTTAGTTTATCTTTTTAACTGATTGAAATATTTTTACTTCTTGTTTAGTTGGAGGTTGCAGGTAGGACTGATATTCCAGTGGCTGAAGGATCTCATGTAACAATCACCGTACGTAATCATTGTTACCTCTTGATGCCATGGAGCGCTTATTTCTTTTTGTATTTTTACCTACTTCCTTCTATGATTTTTTTTATTTTTTGATACACATTTTAAATTGTATATGCCTTTTACACATAATCTTGAAATGTCTTACAATGCCCACTTAGGATATTCCATGCACGTTTCTAGTTAATTTGTCAAGTTTACCTGATTCACATATTTCAATTGTTTGCTTACATCTCAAATATATTCTTTTTATAGTTTCGTTCCATTATTAGTAAAATGGGTTATAGTGCTGATAAATTTTTTTTTTTTTTTGGGTAAAGAGTTAATGGTTAGCAAGGTGAAGTTGGGTTCAAGTGGGGTTTGAACCTAGGAGCTGGGAACAACACTCTACACGTCTTACATGTTAACTAGTTGGTTCTTCCCCCCAACCGTAAACTTGAAATGTTTTACACTGCCCACTTTGGACATTCAAGGCAAAGTTGTTGATCAAATTTTCAAGTTTATCTGATTCACATCTTTCAATTGTTTGCTTACATCTCAAAGATATTCTTTTTTGTAGTTCTTTCCACCATTAGTAAAATAGGACACAGTTCTCACACGCATGCAATGACATAATTTATTCATTAATTACAGTTACTTTGTACCTGATTCCATTTTTCTTCTATTCTTGTAAAGAAAGGTACAAAGCTCCGTATTGCTGATTTTGTTCATGGAACGGACGGGCTTGGAAACCAGAACTTCCCTCCACCAAAAGGGAAGCCAATTGAACAGTCAGCTACTGATTTTCTCATTCAGCAGGCAAATTTATACCCTGGAAAAGTTACTGTGGTTGCACTGGGTCCACTTACAAATATTGCCTTGGTTAGATTCTTAACCTTTCCACACATGCTTTTTATAAAATCCAGTTCATGATTGCTAACTAGATTACTTATTGGTGCAGGCCATGCAAGCAGATCCTGAATTTTCGAAAAAGATTGGGCAGATTGTTCTTCTTGGTGGTGCTTTTGCAGTAAATGGGAATGTAAATCCTGCAGCTGAGGCCAACGTATGCAACTTGAGATCCTTTGGCCTTTTGTACTCATTCCTAGTTTCTACTTCAACATAATAAATCCATGATAGTTTAATCCTGCTAGACTCTTAAAATTTTAGTAGGTGTGAGATATAGAATAATGAAGAAGAAGGAATTAATGAAAAAAAGTCAAAATCATTCAGAAAGATCTTGTGTCGGAGTCCAATGTTTTGAAATAAGTTGATTGTATATTATTATTATTATATTGGGATGGGACTAGTCCCTACGGTCTCACATCCTGATCCCATGGAAGTTTCCCAACAGGTTACACAGCAAGTTGATAGGCCACCCATTTTTGAACACACAACCAGAGGGAGCTAACATGAAGATTTTATTGTAGACATGAGTCACCAGAGGTTTATGCTGCAAGCGAAGAGGGACTCATGAAAGATTGAATGAGTTAAAATATTGCATTATCTTTCTTGTCAATTTCAGAAATTGCGTGTATTTATGTATGCCATATGAGTGTATACGACAGTGAGGTTTGTCTCTTTGGTTTCTTTTTTTTTCTCGGTTGGAGGGTAAGCCGGGTTTAGGTGTACCTCCTAATTGACTTCTATAAAGAAAAGTCGATAAACTCACATGGTGTGAGAAAAGCACTCAAAGACTTGACCCAATCAACAATCAGACTCTTGGACACCTGGATAAATCATTCAAGTATCGAATTGCTTTGGAGTTTACTAAGCTCAGCAGGGATTCCACTAACATCCTAATAATCAGTAGTTTTATATAAATCTTTGTACATTAAGATAAACTGCTTAAAAAATCTAATAAATAATGAAGCTCTAGAGGGATCATCCTTCTGTCTAAATCAAACCATATATAAATCGGGCAATAGCAGATCTAAATACAATGTACAAAAAGAAGCTAGCAGCATGGGTTACTTCATTCCGATCCACTACCCATGACATGAGATTGTTGTTAGCATTTGGAGTTGGAGGTTAATCCAAAATGTGTTTCTCCATTATATACATCTTTGGTTTGTATATTCCAATTAGGTGACTAATCTTTCTCCTTTGTCATTATCTTTACATATTTTTTCTTCATTTTTACTTTGGGGTATTCATGCACTTCTGGCACCCCAATTTTTGTCATGCAATAACTTGTCGAACATAGAGTTAACACAAAGGTAGATAATGTGAAACCCATGAATAGACTGTTCTTATTCATTGCCATGGACTTCAGTATCAACACAAAAGGCTATTTTGTACTCAATTGTGCCCCAGCATTACTTTTTCCTTATTTTAGTGGTCTACAGAATCATTTCTGATGGTTATCAGTTGTGTGGTTCTGTCTTAGAGAGCTCTCTTGAATCAAGTTCTTTCTGGCTTTCTGATTGAGCTTCCCCTGTAGAGTTTCTACTAGAAAATATTACGATCCTATTAACTAATATGATCTCGAGTTTCTTGAATTTGGGTTTATTTTTTGTCATTTTATATTATGGATGGTTTATCTTACCATTATTTTTGGAATGTGGATTGGGATAATCAGATCTTTGGCGATCCGGATGCTGCTGATCTTGTGTTCACAAGTGGGGCAGACATTTTAGCAATCGGAATAAATGTTACCCATCAAGTTGTTTTGACAGGTACCCCTTTTACAATCACATGTTGCCCAGTTTATTAATCATGCTTGGTTTAGCTATTTCATATATTTTTTACTTTCAGTACTTGTGTAGACATGAAAACATATAGTAATACAGATAATAATGTTAAATATCAACTCGATTGCTCACAATGAATGGGCATGGGATTCATGGTTGATAGAACAGTTTGTGATGGCATGTCCTGGGAAGCTTTTTTATTTCTCTGAGCCCCATTTTCTCCATGAAGCTCTTACACTTCTTGATCACAGTTAGTTTTATTCATTGACAGAATAGTTTGTGATGGCATGTCTTGCTGAACCTTTTGTCGAAGGTGTTGCTCCAGCTTTAGAGGTCTTGCTCTAGGTCCCACTCCCATATATTTGTCTCTTGTTCTCATCATTGTCAACCATCATCAGAATTCCTTCACGACCTTGTTTGCCTCCACCAATATCTTATCGAGAATAGTCTTAAAATGTTCATCATTTCTTATGATTTATGATTAGAATCTCAAATCTTATCAAATTCCTTGATTCAAGTCGAAAACAAATGTAAATTTTCTTATCAAATTCCTTTTCTTATTTATGTGTTAATTTTTCAAAAAAGGTGACAAAAGTGGTTTTCCATTAGGCGTTTCACCTATGCTCAATGAAGTATGGAACAAAGCTACTGAGAAATTATTGTGAGGATTTATATACTAGCAATTTTTTCTTGACAAATCTCCTCCAACGTTATAACTAACGGCCAATCAAAAAAAAAAAAAAAGAAACATTATAAAAACTAACATGCCGTGGATACATGTCTGAACAATGTGATACACAAATTCAAATAGATTTTGTTTATAACATGAAGTAACAAATAAGCAAGAGTTTACACATGAGGAAGAAGAAAACAAATGAAAGATATTAAGGTGACCTAATTGATGATTACATTCCATGATAACATTTTACTTTCACAAGTCACAACATTGGTTCTAACACAGCAACATGGTTGAAAGAAAAAAACCTAAAACTAGTTTTTTTCGTTTTCAATTTTTATTTTTTTAATATTAATTTTGTAACCTCTGTCCTGCACATTGCAGATACTGATCGGGACAAACTTGCACAGTCCAAGGGGAAATTTGCTCAATACTTATGCAAGATCTTAGAAGTCTATTTCTCATATCACCACCATGCATATAATACAAAAGGTCAGTGGATGGGGCCCATCGAAGCGATACATTCATCTTTATTTTATAATATGTTGATGATGGAAGTGTTGGATTTGTTGCAGGTGTTTACCTTCATGATCCAACAACTATTCTTGCAGCAGTAAATCCTTCATTGATGACTTACACTGAGGGTGTTGTAAGAGTCCAGACAAATGGAATAACGAGGGGCTTGACAATTTTTTATAACACAATGAAAAGGTGAGACTATTTTTGTTCTCTTGGATAACAAATATAGTTGAGGATTTTTTTTTTCCAATCTTGATGTGAAGAACAAACCCATTGTATTTTGGCACATGTGCATGAGGTTATAATTGATTCACTGGGTCCATCAGGAAATAGTAGTTTATGCACATTTTACATATTCTAACCTATAATCATGTAATTTAGATTTGCCTTTATATATACTTGTGGGTGGCATGTGCAAACACACATGAATTTGAAGGGCTTATTTGTAATTTAAAATATTAATCAAAGGGCGATTTCGATGAATTGCATAGTAAAAAAGGATATTTTTGTAATTTTGAAAAATAACCAATGTGAAGTTAGGGATTTGTGATTGGAATTTTATTGGTTTTTGACCAAAATGACCCTTATTATATTAAGTTTAATTGTTAAGGTGGGGGCATTTATAGAATCCAAGTTTTGGTGTTGAACCACTTCTACTCTGCCCTCTCTCATTAAAATAGGAAAGATTTATTTGTATCCTTAAATCGGTTATAAATGTTTTGACGTAGTAAAATGAATCAGGTTTGGTGAAGTCACTGAATGGTCTAATAAACCCACAGTGAAAGTGGCAGTGACTGTGGATGCTCCTGCGGTGGTGGAGTTGGTAATGGAACGGCTCATGAACTCCTAACAATGTGGCTGTTGGCAGACTCTACAAACGTAAAAAGTACATCAATGCAATGGTTATGTTAGATTATCAATTGTGATAATATCACCAACCACATTGCTGTAAGCTTCTTTATACTATCATTGAGGAATCAGCTTTCATGTAATCTTATTAATTCATGTCTGTAAGGACACAATCTTTTTTCTTTTATGGTGGTTTGCAAATTGTTTCCATTCAAGCTCATAATATATATATATATATGTATTTTTTTTTGTGTGTTTTATCTCGAATGAACTAAGGAGTCTTCATTTTCGGATGTTGAATCACCAAATATTATTTTGTGAAATGCAGCAAGTCCACTGCTTTCTTCAATGTCAAGTGGTGAGTTCGCTTTCTTACTTTTTGTTTGTTTGTTTGTTTGTTTTTGTGTGTATGTTTAAATCGGTGAAATCCAACCATATCTTGTTAACTTTTAATCTGGTTGTCCATTTTAATATTATTATATATGCATTTTGAGTATTATGTGAAGTTCTATTTAGTAGTGAAATTCAGCAATCCCGCTGTTTTTCAAACAAATAAAACAGTTGTGATCCTCTATTTGCCATTTATATATACATTTTCTAGACCCTATTTTGAGTTTGGGATTTCCTAGAATTGGATCCCTAGGGAAGTTGTACAAATAATCCTTTGGGCTATGTTTATTACTAGGCGGTATAAACTTTTCTACCCTATGACAGTTTAAGTTTTTGTTTCACAAGTCGTTTTTTTAATGGGTAACTTTAAGTTTGTTTCACCCGTTTCTTTAGTAATAATTAAAATTGTGGGTAAACATAAGAGAAACCATTTCCTTACTAAGGTAGGAAAAAAGATCTCGAGGAGATGCGTTAACAATACCTTGAGATTTTTTTATAAATATCAAGGACTTGTTTTACAAATCTCAAAGTCTTTTTGATCTTTTGGATGGTGGATGCGTTTTTTACTGAGGCCTTTTTTCCTCACTATGTTAGTAAGGCTAGTCAGACTCTTCTTAACATAACTGCAAAAACATAGAAACTGGAATCCCATTTCAGGGAAAAATTATTATATCTTCTCCAGCCTCAGCTGTTGAGGCCAGAAAAGTCCAAATAACATTTTGGCTTGTTTACAAAGGACAAAGTAGAACATTTGGTGGAATAGTTTTTAATTTAAATGTTTTATTTATGTGGCCTAAACACATGACACATACATGGTTTAATTAGAAAATTCAATTACTGAATTGTAAATTGTCAAAATCAATCTATAAATAATCCAATAGAGAATCCATAATCAAAATTAATGGGTTAGTGGTTATCATGTTCTAACTCAGACATGTGGTATATATATAGGGTCCCGTTCCCCACCCTAAACTTTACCCTACACTTTAACAAACGTGTTTTGTCTTACATGGGTTAAAAGTTTTGAAATAGACTGATTTTTGGTGAGGATGATCTCTATGGTGAGGAGATTATCCTCACCGAAAATCAGCTCATTCCAAAACTTTTAACCCATCAAAAATGGTTTATAAAAAATGGATGGTCCAATTTTTCAACTTGTAAACATGGGGCTAAACATTTTGGAATGGGCTGATTTTTGGGGAGGATGATCTTCTAATCATAAAGATCATCCTCACCAAAAATCAGCCCATTCCAAAACTTCTAACCCATGTAGGACAAAACACATTTGTTAAAGTGTAGGGTAAAACTTAGGGTGTTGAACATTTCCCATATATATATATATTATATATATATATATATATATATATATATAGGGTCCCGTTCAATGGCCAACATTTTGGCAAACACTATTTCAAAACATGGGTTAGAGGTCTTGGAATGGGCTGATTTTTGGTGAGGATGATCTCTACGGTGAGGAGATCATCCTCACCAAAAATCAGCTCATTCCAAAACTTCTAGCCCCAGTTTACAAGTTGAAAAATCGTGAACCGTCCATTTTTTGTAAACCATTTTTGATGAGGTTAGAAGTTTTGGAATGGGCTGATTTTTGGTGATGATGATCTCCTCACCGTAGAGATCATCCTTACCAAAAATCAGCCCATTCCAAGACCTCTAACCCATGTTTTGAAAAATGTGTTTGCCAAACTGTTGGCCATTGAACGCTACCCATATATATATATATATTATATATATATATATTAGTCTCTATAGAGAGAAATGTCTCCTCATCCCTAATTTAAAAGAGTTTGGTTTATAGTCCAAAATTGCTTTTTAATTTGGTCTATGGTCTCTTTTATAAGATTTGTAATTTTTTCTTTTTATAGATACTAGTAGGTGACATGTGCAAATGCACATGCTTTATTTTGTGACTTCTCTTTAATTTAAAAATATGAGACTTAGAAGACTAACATGATAATAGGGATTTTTTTTAACTCAACCTGACAGGGGACTCAAACCTCACCGATGTGGCATGGGCAAAGAACCGTAGATTCTGTCCCTCAAGATATATAATCGATCTGACCAACCTACCATCTGCAATTGTGTATCCCTACGGTTCTTTGCGCATGACTCGTTAGTGAGGTTTTGAGTCCAGCTGTTAGGCTGAGTTTAAAATCATTAGTCATTTTTTTTTTTTAACGAAAATGACCCTTATATTAAGTTTAGATATAAAGGTGAGGGGCAATTGTGGGATTCCAAATTTTGTTGTCGAACCATTTTTACTCCACCTTCTCTCTCTCTCATTATAATAGTAAAAATAAAGGACTCCATGAAGGGTACATCTTGCCTTGATTAGTAAGATGATCCACCTTGGTAGAGGGAATAGATTATTTTTTAATTCTTTTTCCCTATAGATCGCTACAACATTTTTTAACTATTGAGAGAGCATCGCATCAACAAAATCAAGTTGTTGAAATTTGAGAACTCATTGATTGTTAATTTTTCAAATCCTTGATCAGTAAAAAAAGATTATTGTTTTTTATTTTTTTATTTTGAATTTTTCTTCTAAACCTAATCTAAGACATGAACCCAAGAGGGATGCGGTGTTATCTTTTCTCAGCATAGCACCAATCATACCTTCCTTTAGGAAGAAAAACACTTTTGTTAATGCAAGATGTAGGTTTGGCAAAGATTTAAACTGGAAGCATTAGAGTGTTGAATTTGAGAGTTTGAAATTCAATCAACTATAAATTTACACTAGTCGAAGTTTATATCTTAACCCCCAATCTATTTGAATATTTTTACTAGATTGAATGATTTAGTATACAAGGCAATAAAACTTCAATAATGCTTAATGTGACAAAAAGATTATCAACATCCTAACCCTTTTTTCTTATTGAGATAAAACCATGCGAATTGCAGTAATAAAACATGATTTATGAAAGAGATCCCACAACTCTATCTAAGTTCAAATCCCCTCTTAGGTGTCACCCTTTTGGATTTATCCCTTAAATTATCTGGTGCATGTGAGGAGAGAGAACTATACGAGCCCAAGGATTAGTTAAGTGCTCTAAGAGGCTTAGATACCATTACAATTTCAAAAAAAAAAAAAAAAAAAGACTCGGTCCAAGATTTTCAAAATTTTTGGACAGGATGGTTTGGATTTCGGAGACAATGTTATGGGCGATTCACATTGACTATCTTGCTTGACCGCCTTAGGGACTGAGGGGACTTGCCCGAATCATCTTAGTCTTGAACAAGTTTAAAAATCATGCTTCGAAATTACGGATAAGTCATCTCGGTCTTGGAAGAGTACTAAAACAATGGTTTGAACTTTGAAATTATACCCAACTTTTTTTTTTTTAATGGAAAGCTTTCTACTAACCCGAACTTTTGGTTATTACGTCCCAATTACTTAAATTGTTTATAAAAGCCAATTTTAAAGATCATCTCTCTCTCCAATATTCACTCCCAAGAGAGAGAGAGAGGTGCACACCTGATGATCAATAATTGTTTACTTCAACCTCTTGACGTTGATGTACTGTTTTTCACTTTTTGCTATTTGTACTTTGTTTACTTCAACCTCTCAATTCATTTAATATTTTTCTTTTAAATTTCAAATCCTCTATAACGTGATTGGCCAAAAATTTTAAAGTCTTGGATCGGGTCAAAAATTTATTTTATCAAAATCAAATTTATTTTATCTGAATGATACCGACTTGGGGTAAAGGAGTCTGTTCCTTCTTTGGTCTCAAGTTCGAATCCCACAACCCATAAAAACCTTGGTGGCCACGCATTGTTTTATTTAAGTGGGGTAAAGCCTGGGTGCAGGGCGTAGGGACTAATCTAATGCGCGCAAACTGACGCAGATACCCTTCGTTATCAAAAAAAAAAAAAAAAAATCTAGGTCATGAGCACTACAGGCACATGTTATTTTTCTTGAACATAGGCCTCTCTCTCTCTCTTTGTTTGTGGTGGAGAGAGTGATATAAGAAACTACAGGAAAAAAGAACTACAAAGGATCCACTCCCTCTCCAATGACAAGCTATTTGAGGTTAGTGACGCCAAAATTTTGATATGACCAACCAAAAAACATGATCCAATGCATGTGTTAAAAGTTGTCTTAAATATGAAATATGGTATATCCTATGATAAATTTGGCATTGGATTTAATATATCTCAAAATATAGAATAAAAAATCTTTTGGGTTAGAAAAATTGCCTTTCGGATTATTTTATTTTATCAAAATGCCATCCAAAGCATAAATAAGTGTGTTATGAATTATTTTGTTTAACTAAATTGCCATTCGAAGTCATACCAATTGCATTTTTTTGAGATGGTAGAATCGTAGAGGCATGTGCCAAATAAAATAATTTTACTTAAAGGACCCTGGCCAAAGGACTTCTTTTTAAATAATCCCTAAGTTTTGAGCGATCCCTTAACATGACATTTTGTAAACTTTTCTTTTCTAAATAGTCCCTCAACCTCATTCCCCCCATTTCCAGTGAGTGAAATCCTGAAATTACCCTTTCATTATTTCATAATGATGTGAAGCCTTGGAAACCCTTCTAATAGATCAATCTTGTTCTCATTTTCTCAATTTCATCTTTTCAATCTTCTATACGACAAAACTGGCACAAGAGCTGAGTTTTTAACATTATTTACTAGTTTTCTATAAATATAAAAGATTTAGGGTTTGATTTCATGAAACTTCCAAGTTAATAGGGTTTACGGTTCATCCATTATGTTTTGTTTGTCATTTTTATGAAGAAATTGCGTTGGAACCAAAATCGCAAAAACTGAGTTGCAGCGTTAAGTTCAATTTTTTATTTTTTTTTGAACTCAACAATGCTTATATTTTAAAAATGTCGATCTCGATAGTATTTCAACTTGGCTATAATTTAAATTTACATCCTCTTCAACAACCTTCATCTCCTCATCAACAATATTCAAACTCCTTCCCCTACCCCTTCCCCTTCCCCTCTCCCTCTCACTTTCACTCCCACTCCTCTCCTCAACTTCATTTTCTTTCCCTTTGCTTTTCTTCTACTTATCCTTTTCTCATATATGGATGGATGTTCCATCTACGGAAAATTTTAATTTCTTCACCAATTTTGGTTCATCCTCCTTCCCTTGTGGTTTCTGTAAATATAAAAATATAATGAATTGTTAAAATATATGATGAACAACTTAATTTAAACGAGTTGAACTAATCTTTTATACTCTTACTTACCTGGTAGGTATTTATATGTTTTAGAGGGTCATACTTTTTAACAAATTCTTCATCAATTTGTCATGTGTCCAAATCTAAAGCATCCACAAGAATTTTTTCTTTCTTCTCTTTCTTTTTCAAATCTAAAGATCTTATGACCTGTGTGGAAAATTTAATTTCCATTAAACATTTATACAAAACAATCATATTGTCATAGTTTTTTTTTTTACCTTGCATTCTTTTAAACTGCCCTACGCAGTCTTATTCCAAATGAAAGTTGTGGGTTCCCATTTCAAGCATATGGGCCATGCTTCCTTCATAACCAACTTGTCTATCTTTTGGGGTTACAATGTGTTTATATGCCCACAATACAAAGTAAATATAAGATATTGAATTAACGAGTGAAATCATTTAAAAAAAAAAACAATGGTAAAATTCATTATCAGTAGGAGATATGTCCATCCATAGATATTATATGTAGCCCTCTCCACCACTTCTCCAACTATTATCATGACATGTGCTAGATTTTTATACACAACCAACTCCTATGGATAATTGTTGAAGGTTGTCAAATTGTTCATAAGCTCAACATATTTTGGTAAAATAGTGTCCTTGTTAGTTATAAGCAAAAAAATATCAATGACATAAAGAAGACTAAGCTTCAAGAAATCATTACTTTCTATTCCTAGAGTCTCTAGTGTTGTAGCAACATCCTTCATAAGGATCTTTTGAGACATGGGGAAATATATTTTTCTTATGCTTTTTTTTACTCTTCACATACCTCATTTTCTACACATTTGAATCCTAATATAAGCTAATATCTAATAGTTTTCCGAAGCACGTACCTTTAAATGCTTTGGTCTATGCTTTTATTAAACCATCCAAAAATTTTATAAGGTTCACAGTACTTGATAGTAGTGTTCCTTTCCCCTACAATGTTCATAAAAATAAATAAGCAACAAGAAAAATAAAATATATGATATTTGAATTAAAAAATAAATAAACAACAAGTAATACATAAATATATATATATATATATATATATATATATATATATATATATATATATATCATATTCAACACTTACATTGATAAAAAAAAGTGGTATTCCATTACCGTCAAGTTCATAATATTAATTAGTACGAAGTTCGATGGTAATAAAAATTGAACTTGACACTGTAAAAATCAAGCTGAATCGTCTTTCTCCAACTAAAAAATGCCGGGGGGAAAAAAAAAAAAAAACCAAAATGAACATCTATTTTCATTTTCAAACCAAATGAACCATAAAGATTGGATTTTTATGATAAAACAATTAAAAAAACTCAAAGAAATCCTAAATTTTACATACCTCTTCAAATTGAATGAAAATATCCTCGAAAAAACCTTTATCAAGTTTTTTCGATCTTCTCCAATGAAAATGGTGGCTCTTACATACTGAATGAATGCCGAAAATTGGGGTTTCTCTGATGAAAGTGGTGAGTGTAGGTAATTTTGGAATTTTGGTTACTGAAAGGAGGGGGGAATGAGGTTGAGGGACTATATAGAAATGAAAAATTTACTAAATGTCTTGTTAAGAGACCGCCCAAAACTTAGGAAATATCTAGAAATAAGTTCCTCTATGAGAGTCCTTTTTTTCAACATTTTTTTAAATGAAATTGAGTGTCAAATGTAACATTGCCACTGGAGTTCCTCTGCTAAGTAAAAGTTGAGGTGCCAATAGAACCTCTTATTTTTAATATGATCAAACGTAAGGCGGGGAAGGGTTTTGTTTCCTTTTATGCAGCTCTACACTCTACAGTCTCCTCATTCTCTGTTCGTTGCTTCGCTTTAGCAATTAACAACTAACAACCAAACACTGAAGGTTCCTTCACTCTCTCTCTCTCTCTCATATTTCCATTCTTCAATTCTATTTCAGTTCTAAGTTTTCTTTCAAAAATCAAAGTACGGATTATCTTCGGTTTTAGACCAAAACGCGTTTCAATTTTCGAAATCGTTGTTTCCATTCGATTTCGAGGATCTTTCATGCGTTCTAATGGATTGAATAAATCCTATCTTTGAAGTTCTGCTTATGTTTTTTTTGCAGATCATTAAACATTAATATTATTATATTTGTTTGGTTCTTCTTCATCTCTCATTCTTGGTTTTCAGGTAAGACATTTGGGGCTTGAAAGAAATGAAAATGGAAGCTCTGGACTATTGAGAGATATTTATTTTTCTCCTATTTAGTTTCTCTGAACTCGTCGGTTATAATAAGAATTGAAGTGTTTTCGTCCTTCCTCTTTGGTTTTGATTGATCGTTATTTAGGATTTTGTTCGTCACCAAATCATAATTAAACCCTAGATCAGTATTTTTTTTTTTTTAATAAGTAAACCCTATAGCAGTTTAATCATTTCATGATTTTTTTTTGTTATGTTGTTAAGAACCTAAACCAATACACCAAAAGGTCTAAACCTGTTGGAATGCATCAAATTTAAGCCCTTATCCACTTAGGCACGTTAACTAACCACTGCGCTCCACAGCCAACAGCTTTCACTCTGAGCTTGACACTTCTCGGGGCTTTTCTCATGGTTTTCCTTGTGGCCCATAGCTCCTCCAAGTAACCTTTTCTGTGACTCGGAACTCGAGGTGTGTATGGCTCTGATACCAAATGTTAAGAACCAAAATCAATACACCAAACTGCCTAGAACTGTTGGAATGCATCAAATTTTAGCCTTTATCCATTTAGGCACGTAAAACATGTTTTTAATGGAATAACAATTTGGAAGTACTGAAAGATTTTAATTTTACATTTCTTTGAAATTGGGTTTTCTATTCTATCTGAATTTAAGGTTTTTCTAAATAAATAAGCCAGATTTTAATTATTTATTATTCCATTCCCCAAAACGGAGAAGAACAATTGAATTGTTTGTGTAACCATGGTTCAAAATATTGGAATGTATCAGCGAAGACCTATATGAAACATTGAATGGTTTAGGAATGTTTCATAACGTATTGGATTTTTTTTTTTTTTTTGTTGGAGACAAAATCGATCAACTCTTGATCAATTCATTGCTTCAAGATGAGATTTTAAACCTTGTGCTGGTCGTATAATTATTGTTTGAGTCTATTGCAGATGGCCAGATGGGATGAGATTTTTTCCCTCCCAGTGCAAAATCCTCCAACTTTAGAGTTCTCTTCTTCCGATCTGGTATGGTCCAAGGTGGAAGGTTGGCGTGACAAGATGGATAAAGTTTCTCTCATTCCCTTCACTAGGGTTGCTGACTTTGTCAGGGGTGAATCTTCCAACAAAGAATGCCCCACTAGATTTCATGTCGAAGCGAGGAGAAGAAGGCCTCCTGGGATGCCTTACAAGCCAAAGGTCGATGGCATTCTTGAATATATTCTGTAAGTCTCCTACTATTTTTTTCTTCTTCTAATGGCTCCACCTATCATGCATTATGGTTTAGAGACGTAGTTGAATGTATAGGTATTGGTGCTCCTTTGGCCCGGATGATCACAGAAAGGGTGGCATTATACGGCCCAGCAGGAACACTTATGTCCCCAAGAAGAAATCTGCTGGACGTCCAAATACTAAGAGAGGTTGCACATGTCATTTTATCGTTAAACGTTTAATTGCCAAGCCATCAGTTGCACTTATCATATATAGCCAAGATAAACATATAGACAAGAAAGGGCTTCCTTGCCATGGCCCACAAGACAAGAAGGCTGTTGGTACGCAGGCCATGTTCGCTCCTTACATCTCAGATGAGCTCCGTCTCCGAGTCTTGTCGCTACTTTATGTAGGGGTATCGGTGGAAACCATAATGCAGAGACATAATGAATCAGTAGAGAAACGAGGGGGGCCGTCTAACCGTGATGACCTTCTCACTCATAGATATGTGCGGAGACTGGAGAGGAGTATCCGACGTTCCAGTTATGAATTGGACACAGATGATGCCATTAGTATTCGAATGTGGTGTGAAAGTCACCGGAGTCACCTTTTCTTTTATGAGGACTACTCTGATTCAGATCCTTTCATTGTGGGGATTCAAACGGAGTGGCAGTTGCAACAAATGATTCAATTTGGCAATCGCAGTCTCTTAGCATCTGATTCTAAATTCGGAACAAACAAATTGAAGGTCCGTTTTTTTCACCTTATATTTTATTTTTGAGTCGTAACATTGAAATTGACATCGTTTGGGACATTGGTGTGCACAGAACCATAGATGCTTCTCACTCATTTCTCGATGAAAAGCATCTATGGTTCTACAGAAACATCCATGTCAACAATGTCTGAAACGTTGTCAATTTCAGTGTTATGTCAGCATTTTCCTTTATTTTTTTCAAGTTTGTTGAACATTTCGAAATTTAATGTTCTTTTTTGTGCAATTTTTTAGTATAATGTTCACAGTCTCTTCGTGTTTGACTCGGACAAGAAGGCTGTCCCAGTAGCCTGGATAATAACACCACAATCTGCAAGTGGGGATGCATATAAATGGATTAGGGTTCTTTACGATAGAGTCCGATCAAAAGATCCCACATGGAAGTTGGCTGGCTTCATAGTGGACGATCCTGCAGCTGACCTTCTTACCATCAGGTCTGACTTTGCACCATCTCGTGTTATATCTGGCTCTAAATATCTTCAATTTTGTGATAAAAGCATGAGATTAGTCTTTTTGTTCCAAAATATGGGCAAGCCTTAATGACCATTTAAGAACAGATGTTGAGGGATATATAGTTGGTCTAATAATCCAAGAGATGGGTCATTAATTGGATGGTAGAAAAGGGATCAAGGAGGGTGCACACAACATTTGTAGGAGAGACCAGACCATATCACCCAACAGAATAACTTAGGGTCATAATCTCCCGTTTATGGATGACCTCATTTGCAAATGAGTGATAAATCTTTCTCTATTTTACTCAGGGAAGTGTTTCAGTGCCCTTTACTAATATGCTTTTGGCGCGTTCGTCATGCTTGGCATAAAAACTTGATAGAGAAATGTCCAGAAACTGAGATGCGTTTGGAGATGTTAAGACAGCTCGGGCAGACAGTATATAGCATCTGCAAAGGAAATGGCGATGCGCAATTGTTTGAGAATTTCATGGAAGATTTTGTTGACTGCTCAGAGTTTTTGGACTACTTTAAGGCAATTTGGGTTCCAAGAATAGGTTGAATCTCATCTTTTTAATCAAGGGAATTTTCTTTTCTTAGATAAAAAAACTTTCTTGTGCTTCACTCCATGCCATCAACCCCCTCTGAACATTCATATGTGACTGTTGGACTGGTGTGCTGACTCAAATGTTGACCAGATGACCCGAAATATACCAATTGGAATTGCCAACTTATGAAATTTGAAAAAAAATTCCTGACTGTTAATCATAAACTTTTCTATGGTTAAAGTTTTATATTCTGATAAGATAATTTATTTATCTCTATCTAATCAAATTTCATCGTGCCTTAGGTATGTGGACCACTATATTGCAGACTCTTCCTCTTGCTAGTCAGGAGACTTGTGCAGCCATGGAGTGTTACCATCATCAACTCAAGCTCAGATTGTTAAATGAGAAGGACCCAAATGTTTATCAACGCAGTGATTGGCTAGTCGATAAGTTGTCTACCAAAGTTCATTCCTACTTCTGGCTTGATGCATATTCAGGGAAGGATGATTTTGCTCGATACAGGAAAGATGAGTGGATGAGTGGTTTAACATCTTGGCGCCGAGCATTGGAGATTCCAGACTCAGATGTTGTCCTGGAAGGTAGATATGCAAGAGTAATTAGTCAACACGTTCAAGAGAAGTCTCATGTTGTGTGGAACCCTGGCTCCGAGTTTGCATTATGTGATTGCAATTGGTCGGGAATGGGCAATCTTTGTAAGCACGTGATAAAAGTGAGCAGAGTCTGTCGGAACAAAGGGGTTTCTGTACCATCTATGAGCCTCATCAAGTATAACCGGATTTTGAATGATATGCTGCACTGCCCACCTAATGATTCTTTGCTTCGTGATCACGCAGTTTCTTTGGCTGTATATGTGCAGATGCAACTAAATGCATTAATTGGTCTAGAAAGTAGGGGGACTGTTGGTGAACAAAGTATTGGGGGATTTTCTGCTAATAGAGATGGAGATATAGTAAATGAGAGCCAATGTTTAAACGAGAACATAATATCATCTGTTGAGAATACCTCTCGAGTTGGATATGAGGCTCAAGATGGAGAGCAAATGATGGCTTGCAGTGAGATGGATGTTGATCCATTATTGCCTTGTAATGAGATTCCATGCATCTTAGAAAAAGGGAAGGAGAATTTTTCTTCCAACAGTAAAGCTGGGGATCAAGATGATTTCTCAAATGAACACTGTCAAGAAAAGATAATTTGCAATGGTGTTTGTGGTGATGCTTTGGAGGAAACCATTGTTGGCAGAATGATGGATGTGGATCGAAAACCGACCCATAAGCCCTCATCACCCGTGGAGGCTGCAATTGTTGCGATTGAATCTACTGATAACATCTTAGAGAATGGAAAGAGTGATCTTCAAACTGTAAGTCAGACCTGATTAAGAACTTTTCCTCTGCTGGTCCTGCTTTCATAGAATATGGGGATCAATGTGCTATTGCAGAAGAATCTTGTCCTGATGATGTGATCGAGGTGTCAGCGAATGACAATGGCATATGTCGGATCGTTGCTATGGGATCAATACAAACGTCCCTATCAACTTCTAGTTCTTCCAAGAAGCAAACATGTGAGCTTATGGTCTCTGGGACCGATGATGTTTCAGAGGATATGGATCCTGGCAGATTGATGAATGTTACTTCCAAAAAATATCCAGACAGGAAGTTAAACAAGTTTATGAGCCAGTTGTTTTGTATAGACGTCTCAGATTATGGAGAGAAAAATGCGACAGGTGAGAGTTGAAGCATGATCAAGTGTTCTTAGAATGCTGAGCCTCGCATAGTTAGATGTGGAAGAACTTTATGAAGAGGCAGTCAACCAGGTCAACCAGCTAATAAGTAAATCATTCACGGATCTTTATCAGAACAGTCAATCGCGGCCTCGGCCTCTCCTTGAAAGGTCATGGAGTTCAGCAACAAGCACCTGTCAACCTTGGTTTTGATGAAGGTGTGTGTGCCTTTGTGGCAAATGGGGCTGGCAACAGGTCGGTGAAGCATACGGCTGTATCCATATCTGATATCCTATTTGTCCAGGATTTACATTCCGACTTTAAAGGATATCTGCATCCATACCCGAATTTCAAGTGGATGTCTGAGTCTAATATATACGTCATTGTGAATTTACTGTCTTAAAACTGGATAAACAGAAATTTGGGCTGGATGTGACACATATCTGTATTTGACCTTAAAAAAATTTCGGATATAATAATTACAGATAATTTTATCCGATTTCTTAACCAGAAAAAATTATGTATCTACGAAGGAATAAATCTCTTAGCCATAGAGGTAGCGAAGTAGGGTGGAAGTCCATTTGATACCGACTTGTAAAAGGTATAGATCGGGTAGGTCTTGTTTTCATCTTAGTAATCGTTCAAAGAGAAGGAGATCCCGGAAGAAAAGGCGCGCAAATCCTTGAATTCTTAGGATTTCAATGCGAAATACTAGGAAAGGTTCTATAATCAAAAGATCCCACGTTTCCTATCCAAAATAGAAGGAGATAAGATTAGAAACATAGAAAAGGGAAGTTCCTCTACTATAAGTAGAGGAAAAGGGTCATACCGTCAGGTACGCAATTTTGGACCTCATAAGAACTCTATCGAATTTTCTAAGAGATCCAAGTTGGGCATTGGAGGTTCTGTTTTTCAGAGAACATGGACGATTTGGAGGAGATTCAACACACAGGGAAATCCAGATGCCGAGGTGATCACAAAAATCGCCTCCACTATAAGTAGAGGAAAAGGGTCATACTGTCAGGTACGTAATTTTGGACCTCATAAGAACTCTATCGAATTTTCTAAGAGATCTAACTTGGGCATCGGAGGTTCTGTGCATCAGAGAACATGGACGATTCGGAAGAGATTCAGCACACAGGGAAATCCAGATTCCGAGGTGATCACAAAAATCGCCTTTACAATTGGCGTCATTCATGGGAACAAAAAAAAAAAAACACGACATACACATGGCAAATACCAGAAACACTGGCAAGAGGACCACAGGTAGTAGTAATGGAGATCGTCGATTTTGAGGCAGCAGCGGAGGAACAAACCAATGGAGGCCAAGGCGGGCAAAGAAATTGGCCTGCTTTGGGCATTGGCGCAAATCAGAGTAAATCTGTAGCAAAACATGGAGCGTTAGTCGAAAGAAGTCCAAACACTTGGGAGGGAGAATGAGCGTCTAAGGTAGCAGAGAGGGGAAGAGTCAGAGAACCATGGAAGAACTGATAGAGATGGGGGTCAATGTTCTGAAAATCACGATCCAAAGGGAATGAGTGAGGGAAATTGGGATAGTATGGAACAGTATGTACTGTCGAATCCCCTTACCTTAGGGGAAGTGGAAGATCTTTTGAGGTGTAGAGAGGAGGATGTTGTGAAAGGAGAACATGTCGGTCGACTCGCCCGGTCGGTCATCAGAGATTTGAGGACCTCCCCGTTTATTGTAGCAATTCGGAATGCAAAGCTGCCAAGGAAGTTCCACATGCCAAAGTTCGACTCCTTAGATAAAACAAGGGATCTTGTAGAGCATGTGATGCACTACAGGAGCATGATGATCTTGCACCAGGGAGATGATTCACTGATCTGCAAGCTATTCCCGTCCACCCTTATGTCAGGAGCCCATTCCTGGTTCCAGGGTCTTTCGCTTGGGTCGGTCGAAAATTTCCAACAATTGGAAAAACTCTTCGTGGCCCAATACATTCCTAACAGGCGAAGGAAAGTCAAAGTCAACGTTTTATTTTATTTACGACAATAGGAGAAGGAGAATGTTCCAAATTTCATGGCTCGGTTCTGGTCGCAATTTCTCTCAATCGAAAACCTAGATGACAGCATGGTGGTTCAGGCGTACGTCAACATGGTCATACCAGGTACCAGACTACATGAAGAGTTGATCACGAATCCTCTAGAGAGAATGGAGGACCTTTACGTGGTGGCTGAGAAGTTTATTACACTAGAAGAAACTCTTAAGAACAAATCTCGAGAAACGGTAGCTATGGCAAGCACTGCACCCCCGATCAGCATAAGTCAAGGTAATAAGAGAAAAGAAGTAGGCAAAGGGTCAGAAAGGAAGAATGTGAGAGAGTCGGTGAATCGAAATTCATGGAATTCAAAGCGAATCCTCACACCGTTGACTATGAAGCCTTCCGAGATATTAAGGCACATCAAAGATGATTTGAGCTTTCTGCTAGCCCCATCGAATTATAAGAGATGACCATGTATGCCTTATTGCAAGTATCACAAAGCGAATGATCATCTGACAGACAGTTCGCTGGAGATTGAAGCGTGTCATTCAAGACATGATTGATCAAGGTAAGCTTAAGAGATATGTGGCAGCAACCACAGAAGAACCGAGGAGACGGGATTTGCCACCCCCATCACCATGAGACCTTCCAGTTTAGGAGGACAAAGGTTGGAGGGTGGTGAATATGATAGTGGCTGAATTAGGATTTAACAGGGTTCTTGAGATCTCATACCGCTTTAAGGTCAGGAAGTCGTAGTATGAGCGAGAAGTCTATCAGGTTGCAAAAGGAGTAGTAGTGGCTCGAGTACCAGAATCGATTTGGGGAAGCAAAGAGACGGTTTTTACCCTTGACTTGAAAAGGGTGTCAAGCCCCCACAATGACGCTCTTGTCGTTACCTTAGAAGTGGGCCCAGTAGATTTGAGAAGGATACTTATTGACGTTGGGAGTGTAGTCAACATTTTGTTCCTATCAGCTGTCGAGCGTATGGGTGTGCTTAGAGGATTAGAACGATCGGATGTCAATATTTACAGGTTTAATAGAAGTCCAGTGGCACCTGCAGGAGAGATTACCATTTCTGTGGCGACCAGTCCTGAGGTCGTCATGACCAGGTTTGTTGTGGTCAACGTTAGCTCTGTGTACAATGCCATTCTGGGATGAAAATGGATCCATTCCATGCAAGTCGTACCCTCCACGTTCCACTAGGTTGTATGCTTCCCAACCCGACAAGGCTCGATGGAGATATGAGGGGACCAAACAATGGCTTGGCAGTGTTTCTCCTGCATAGTAAAGGAAGTAAGAAAGATGGAGTATCGGGAAAAGATCGAGGAAATAAAGGCAAGCCCGTTTGGTTCGGGAGAGTAATAGTAATTACAGGACGCATTGTTGCTAGGTTGGGTGTCAGTAGTGGAACAGGTAATGGAGGTAGACTTAGAAGGGGATGGTATATATCGAACCTTCGTTGGGTCGAAGATGGGAAAGGATGAGCCAGTTAAGATAATCAAATTCTTAAAGAAGAACAAGGACGTCTTTGCCTGGTTGTTAGAAGACATGCCCGGTATCGATCCTTAGGTAGCGAGCCATCAATTGCACGTAGATCCTGGATTCCAACCTATGCTGTAGAAGCCACAAAGATTGGCACCAAGGTTAAGGCAAGCAATTAATGAAGAGATGGCAAAGTTATTGAAGGTCGGGTTTATAAGAGAGTACAATTTCCAACATGGATCACGAATATCGTGGCTATACCAAAAAAGGATGGTTGAGCGAGGATCTGCATTGATTTCACCAATCTCAATAGAGCATGCCCAAA
The DNA here is from genome assembly GCF_017979445.1 of Akebia trifoliata. Lineage (NCBI taxonomy): Eukaryota > Viridiplantae > Streptophyta > Magnoliopsida > Ranunculales > Lardizabalaceae > Akebia > Akebia trifoliata. The sequence goes on along the minus strand of NC_141382.1, from coordinate 31,882,642 downwards.
GGATGGATTCTCGCTTATAAGAATTGACCAGTTGGTAGATGCCACAGTGAGGTATTAAAGACTCTCCTTCATGGACGAATACTCGGGTTATAACCAGATCTCGTTAGATCCCAAAGACCAAGAGAAAACTGCCTTTATCACATAACAAAGGCTTTTTGCTACACAGTGATGCCGTTCGGACTAAGGAATGCGGGGGCTACATACCAGAGGCTGGTCACGAAGATGTTTGAGGACAAGCTCGAGGACACTATGGAGGTTTACATTGACGACATACTGGTAAAGAGCAAGTAATCAAAAGACCATATGGCCCATCTGGAAGACACTTTCACTCGTCTGAGAGAGTACAAGATGCGCCTCAACCTTAAGAAGTGCACATTCAGGGTATCCTTAGGAAATTTCCTGGGGTACATTGTGACGAGAAGAGGAATAGAAGCTAACCCAGACCAGATAAGGGCCTTGACAGAAATGCTTTCACCAACCAATGTAAAACAAGTACATAAGCTGGCGGGTTGGATAATTGCACTCAACAAGCTAGTGTCAAGGTTTTCAGATAAATGTCGACCCTTATTCACCTTGCTAAAGAAGGGGGATGGGGTTCGTATGGTCGGAAGAATGTGAGAAGGCATTCCTAAATCTTAAAGCTTACCTTAGGGCTCCCCTCCTCTTGAGTAAGCCAGTGGACAAGGAAACCTTGGGCATATACTTGGCAGCTACGCCTACGGCGATCAGTTTCATCTTGTTCAGAATGGAGGAGAAGAAGGAACTGCTTGTTTATTTCGTGAGCAAGACGTTGGGGGCCTTGGAAGAAAGGTACAGCCAAACAGAGAAAATCAGGCTCGTCCTAGTTTATTCGAACCAAAATCTCAAACCGTATGTTCAAGCTCACAAAGTCAGTGTCATTACAGATTACCCGTTAAGGGAAATATTGCATAGAGCTGAAAAATCCCGGAAGATAGCAAAATGGGTTGTTACGTTGGAAGAGTTCGACCTTATTTTCGAGTCAAGGAATGCGCAAAAATGTCGAGTAGTTGCTAATCTTCTGGCGAATTTCCCTATAGAAGATCCCTACTAAGAGGAAGAGGAAGATGCGAACTCGTCAGAAGAAGATATACCTGACCCAATGAATCCTGACATAGGCTGAAAGTTGTTCACTAATGGGTCGGCTAACTTCCATGGGTTAGGTGTAGGCATGGTACTGGTTACTCCCAACAACGATTGTTTAAAAAAGATAGTGAAGCTTGGGTTTGAAGAATCGAACAATGAAGCGGTATACTAAATAGTGCTCGGCGGATTAATAATGGCTCAGGATTTAAAGATTCAGGAGTTACAAGTTTACTCAGACTCCCAGCTCGTTGTCGGACAATGCAAAGGAACATACCAAGTTAAGGATTGAAGGATGGCCAAGTATGTGGAGCTTGTCCGAGAGGAAAATGCCAAGTTTGAAAAAGTGAATATTCAGGATATTCAGAGACGACAATCGCCATGCAAACTCGTTGGCATACGTAGCCTTAATGCTCGGGGATATAGAGGTCTGGACCATTCTCGTACAATTTCAGGCTTGCGCAAGCACTTATCTAGAAGAGGAGAAAGAGTATATGTAAGTAGACCCACGTCCAAGTTGGAGACATGAAAGAATAAGTTATCTCGGGTTAGGAATACTACCAGAAGACAAGAAAACAGCTTGGAAAGTAAAACAGAAAGCGGGACGGTATGTTATCATTAAATGAAGGCTCTTCTGGATGTCCTATGGGGGACCACACCTAAAGTGCGTAAGTTTAGATGAAACGCAGTTGATCCTCGGGAAAATACACGAAGGGGTATGTCAAAACCACTCTGAAGGAAGGTTGTTGGCTTACAAGGCCATTTCACAAGGATATTATTGGCCCTACATGTAGGAGGACGCTAAGAGATACGTCCACAAATGTGATAAGTGCCAAAGACATGCTCGCATGATATGCCAACCCTCGAAAAAACTCCATCTGATCCTCAGTCCTTGGTCTTTCACCATCTAAGGACTAGATATTAAGGACCATTCTCACGAATAACTGTGAAAAGGGAGTTTTTGCTTGTTGGAACATATTATTTCACTAAGTGGATAGAAGCCGTCCCTTTGACCCAGATCCAAGAAGAAGAAGTTGTAAAGTTCCTATGGAAGCACATCATAACCATGTTCGGAATACCATACGCCATCATAACTAACTACGGAAAGCAATTCAAGGGTAAGTAGATCCTCACTTACTATCAAGAGTATGGAATTTGAAGATTGAATTCAACTCCGAGGTATCCTCAGGGGAATAGACAAGCAGAGGCATCCAATAGGCAATACTCGGAAACTTGGAAAAGAGGTTGGATGAAAAGAAAGGTCGATGGGAAGATGAACTGCACAACGTGCTATGGGCATACCGAATTACTGCGCGTAGTGGCATGGGAATGTCTCCTTTCACTCTGACTTACGGAACATAAGTTATAATCCCAACAGAGATTCAGGTACCACTCATACTGGCACAGAACTTGGACTAGATGGATGAAACAAGAGATAGTGTTAGAAAGGCTCGGAAGATACCACCAGGAGCTAAAGAGGTTTTACGATCAAAAGATGCACAGAAGAGTGTTTAGGCCAGGAGATCTTGTGCTAAAGAAAGTTTTTCAGAATACACAAGTACCGAACAGGGGAAAACTTGGGGAGAATTGGGAATGACCATACGTGATAGACAAGCTCGGACAAATAGGGGCGTATTACTTGAAGACGATGGCTGGAGATTCACTTCAGTCATTATGGAATCCATTCAACCTTAAGAAGTATTTTCAATAGAGGTACGATTTGCTGATTAAGTAGAGTTTTTTTTTTTTTTTTTTTAAAGTGTGTCGTTTAGAATAACTTAATTTAAAATTCCAGTCTTTTAAGTTTTTGTATAAGTTTCGAGGAATTCCACAATGCTATTTCTTATCTAAATTTCTTTATAAAAGTTGCCCATCTATTTATCGAATTGTTGAAAAGGCAATAGAGTCAATTCCTTTTGGACTTGAGCATCACTTTATGAGGTGAATGATGCGAAACTCAATAAGGTCGGTTCCTTTTGCACCCGAGCACTACTCTATGAGGTAAGTGATGCAAAATTTCTATAAGGTTGGTTCCTCTTGGACCCAAGCATCACTCTATGAGGTACGTGGTGCAATTTTTGGACATGGCAATAAGGCCGATTTGGAACTAGCCGAACTTTACAACAAGGGAAGTAGCAAAAAAGGCTATTATAAATTGATAAGGAAAGGGGGTCATTGTTTGTTGATATAGAAATAGACAAGTCCATAAGACATAGCGAAACTAACTCTCATTAATATAAAGTCTACTACAAAAAAGAAACAGAGAAAAATGGAAATGAAGAAGAAAAGAGGCCTATTTATAAAGGGAGTATCCTCAAGATTCACGTTCAATCCAAGGGTCAGAATTGCCTAGGGAAGATAGCACATTATGGGTTGTCGTAGCCATCCTTATGCCCCAAACACGAGGTGACTGAACATATTGCGCCCTGTGTCAGGCCAATGTAAGAACGCCACGTGGAAGGAACTCAACTGCCCAGAACGTCAAATGCAAGCACTTAATGCATCTTCATAATGAGGCGACGGCTCATAACTACAAACTTATCGGCAAGTGACATGTGTAATGATTAATAAATGTGTGCATTGGGACCATACAACCTATTTAATTTGTGCCATTCCAGGTATCTGAGATCAGGAATCTTAAAGCTCAAGTGTTACTCGGAACAGGTTTGCGGAAGTTCTCGAAAGGACAAGATGCTCGTGACCTTCTGAGAGGGGGCATTGTGGAAGAATAAATCTCTTAGCCACAGAGATAGCAAAGTAGGGCAGAAGTTCATTTGATACCGACCCGTACAAGGTATGGATCGGGTAAATTATGTTTCCATCTTAGGAATCAAGGCTCAGGGAATGGTCAAAGGAAATGAGATCCCGAAAGAAAAGGCGCGCAAATCCCTGGACTCTTAGGATTTCAGTGTGATTTACTAGAAAAGGTTCTATTATCAAAAGATCCCACATTTCCTATCTAAAATAAAGGGAGATAAGATTATAAACGTATAAAAGGGAAGTTCCTCCACTATTAGTAGAGGAAAAAGGTTATACCACCAGGTACTCAATTTTGGACCACATAAGAACTTTATCGAATTTTCTATGAAATCTAACTTAGGCATCAAAGGCTTTGTGTATTAGGGAACATGGATGATCCGAAGGAAATTCAGCACACAGGGAAACCTAGATTCCAAAGTGATCACAAAAATCACCTCTACAGTACCCATACCTGAATAACTAAGGTTAGATGAATCAAGTAAGCAAATATTATCCAAGCCATTGCCAGCCTCAACGGAAAACTTGTAAAGGAAACTTGTTATAATGGATTAGGATCAAGAGTTCATCCACACCTTTTCCTTAAAATAGAGGGGGTGATTTTTGGAAGCAATTGGCAAACTAAATGTGATCTCATCATTAACTCTTAGAGAGGGGATGATTATTGATGAGTCTGTTCTATTAGTAAGAAGAAGATTCAATTTGGTGGTGTGATGATGGAGATAATGAAAGAAAAATAGGTTTCCTTTCTTGATTATACTTAGCAATTGAAGGGTGTCTGCGTATCATTAACTTGCATGGAATGGATTCATCATATTGCACATCGAATGTGGCATAAGATTATTTTCCTTGACATAAATCCATTTGGTTGGGTTTAAGTTTTGGCCCATTACACAATGTTGACTATTTGTGATCTGATCTGAGACCCCCCTGGCGAGGAGTGTTCTATGTCTTGCTTTTGGTCTTGAGTGTTCCCAAAGCTTATTGAAGAGTTATTCATTGAATCATGTAATTATTAGGTAAAAATTGTCATCATTGGGGCTATCAATGGATTGGATCAGACCTGAAATTTAATCCATTTAGATATGATAATTCTATTATAATTCTAATTAGAATATATTTATTTTTCTGGCAAACCGGAAACAATTCAATAAACCCCGTAAAATTGGCTTAAAAAGTCGAATTCTGCACAAGAGGAGGGAGCTACTTTTTCTTCTTGGAATTAGAATGAGCTGGAACGTGAACAAACACAAGAGCAACCCCTCTCCCTATGGGAGTGCAAGTGGTGCAGAAGACTCTTCAATCTGCGAGTGACGTGCTGTGTTGTCCAATTCATACTCTCTTGGATTAGCAGACGATGATCGTCTTCTCACCTTAGTACACTGAACACTGACCCCATCTCGCATTCATTAAGAAAACTAAAAGCATCGATTTTAGTCTTTTTCTTTTTCGGCAGCTCTTTCTCTTCTTCTCTTACCGGTTGTTACTAACTCTTTCCTGCTCCCCATTACTCAATGAAAGTCGGGGGAAGGAAGACCTTTCTTACCAAGCCAAGGACAGGAATAGCTAATCCTAAAGGACAGGACTGATATGATAGTTTACCTCCGCTAGTGAACGCCCCTCAACTGACTCTCTCATGTTAGATCGACTCAGGTACAGAGTAGATCGCTCTCGCCCTGTATATACGAAGACTTATTTAAAGGGAAAAGCTCATCAACTTTTACTGATAGTCTCGCTCGCGTATCACCCGCTGGCGGATCGGCCGCTCTTCCCTTTCCCTCTGGATTGTGGTTCATCCCTCATGGAGATCGCTCCCTCGCTCGTGTACTTGAGCCCGCTCTATTCGATACTGCTTTCTTTACTCGACTTGTCTAATGGTCCCGTTGTATATGGACTCGACTCGCACTAGTGACGCTGTGCTATGCACATATCCGAAAGCGGTGATAGCTTTCTAAGCTAAGCGAGGGTCGATGTAATTGAGCTTATGTCTCGCTTTGATACCGCTTTCGCCCCCCTTTGGGCATGGTCGGGGTACCATTATCTCTCGTTATCAATTGAATCAGTCAAGAATACAATCAAGCGTTTATCGCCTTTGATCGCTCCCGGCTCGCTTTCGGGGCGAGCCTGCACTCTCGCTTGCTTCTTACTCGCCTACGAAAACAATACTAGACTCGACTTCCACACCTGCGCTTCCTCACCTGCCTCTCCACTCGTGCCTACTTTCACCAACCGGTCTTCCCTTAGTCCTCCCCTACTCCATCCCTCTGCTTGGCTCTAGCCTTGTCCGGACCTCCACCTCTTTGAGTTCTCGCCCCCTGAGTTGCGCTCTTTGTCTCGTCCATCTGAGGCCGACGGGTGCGTCACATCCTTTGTGAGCGAATCTCTTCGCCCTATGCTGAGTCGTAGTTCTATTTCGCTTGGGCTGCTCCTTAGTCATTGGCCTCCTTTAGTTCTTGGTCGTAGCATTTCTCTTGTGTGCGTAGATTCCCCTAGCTCTGTTCATGGATCCATTCTAAGACTCCAAATTTCACTATTTTTCTCGTGATAGCTCTTACTCCTTAAGACAAATTATGACTTACTCCTTCTCGTTATAGCTCTTAGTCATACTTCTTATAGCTTTTCCACCTGCTTTTAGCCCTTCCCTTACACCTATTCCTCAAGTTCGAGCTCTTACTCATTCAGATAGGATCTTACCCCCCGAGCTGGCGCTCGACCCCTAAGGGGTCTTTTGCTCGGGCTTTTTTGCTCTTGAAAACAGCTACCACCCAACATATACATGGGCATTTGTGCCGTAAGGCCCGGGATAAGACAGCGAGGACAGCTCTTCGTCTTCTTCGTGAGCTGAACTGAGCCTGAGCCTATCCATTGAGGAAAAACCGCTTTCTTCGCTTTCATCCCTTGACTCGCTAGACTGCAAAGCTGGACCTCCCTACTTACTGGCTTGACTGCATTGACTTACTGGATTGCCCCTTTTTAGTTACAGAAACCTGAGGCAAAGAGCTTTTGTGACGTCACATCAAACAAGAGCAAAAGTGCATTTCAAAGGTGAAAATCGAAGATTACAAGCTTGTGCCTCTTCTCACTCTACTCATATTTTTTGGAAATAAGGAGTGCTACAACACACATTTAGGGCACCCCCCCGGTCCTTTACTTGGACTATAAGAAGTCGGAATGTAAATTCATCCAAGCAGGATGGGGAATCCAAGTTTACGAGAGTTGGGGCACGTAGAAAAATAGATCGGATGAGGCTTTGAATCAAAAGACAATGGATAGGCCATTTGAAGACCGTTGAACGATCAATACGATGTTTTAAGACTGAGATCGAAATCGAGAAAGGAGGTTTTCTTCGTCAGACTGTGGGTGGGACACTTTCACAAAAGACTGATCTGATTCCTCTTCCAGGGTGCATTGAATTTAAACAAAATCCTTTTTCTTGAAGTTCCAGTAGCAGTAGCTTCTTTGACAGCTTATCCAGTAGCTGGTGAGACAGTACTTTTCAAAGTTGTTCGTGCTGTTCAAATAACTATAGTTCTTGGTGTTGCAGGTGAAGCAGTAGCTCCAGTTCTTGCTTCTGAAAGAGTTCCATCTTTTCCTGTAGCTGCAGCTGGCTGTGGTTCGTGTTCAGTACGAGTCAAAGTAGCAGTAACAGGAAAAGAAGGGGGAAGCCAAGCCGCAGTAAAGGCGATAGAGAGAGAGGGATCAGGATCCGGAGAAGAGAGAATCGATGAGGACTTTCACTCCCTTTCAGTTTGTCTCTGTCCGCTACCTTCTTTATCAGAAGAAAGAAGGAAGAGACAGAGGAAGAGGAAGAGAGAGAGAGGATTGATGTAATTGGGTTGAGGCACAAGCCAAGATCTTTACCGTAAGGTGAAGGAGATTCACAAGGAACGAAGAAGACTTTGGAGAGCAAGTTTGTCCTCAGCTGAGGAACATATAATAGAGCATGAATCATAAGGGATGGAGACATAGACCCACAGTGTGAAACAGGTAAGAGAGTGCCATCTGCAATGTTAACAGAATCATTGATAGGTAAAGGAGAAAGAGATAGGAAAAGAGATCTATTACCTGACATGTGACTGGTAGCCCCGGAATCCAGAATCCAATCACTGGGAGTGGAAGAGGAAGCAGCAGATCCAGATACCTTTAGTGCCATGTTTGCAGAATGAGAAGCCCCGAGCTGTTCAATCTTCTGAGTGATAGCAGACATCAATTGCTTAAGAGTCAGAAGAGTCAGAGGACCTGACTCAGAAGGAACAGCAGAAGAGAAAGAAGCACAGCACCCTGCAACTCTGGTCCATGAGATCCATGATCCTAAAAAGGTGGAGGAGTAGATGAGGTAGCAACATTGGACTGAGGACGTGTCCAACATTTATCAATAATGTGGCCATGGCGCTTGCAATATCGGTAAAATAGGCTATGTCTTCTTCTGATATCTAGTGTAGTACCGTCAAGTGTAGTATAGTCAAGGTCCAAGGGTTGGTCGAGGTCCGTTGGAACCTTTGGGCCCTCTTCCTTAGGTATAGTAGGATCTGTACTTGGATATGCAACTGTTGGTACTCGTACTGTCACCCTCGTATCTGCTGGATATGGATCTGTGGTCTCTACTGGTTATGCTTAAGAAACTGTAACTTAGTCAACAGGTTCTTCGTTCTTCAACTGGATAAAGGACTAGCTCTGGTAATGCTGTTGGTATTAATGCTCTACTACAGGTTCTGTTTTTAATTCCGTTCCGTCAGGGTCTTGATCTAACACTGGATTAGCTGCTAGGTCTACTGCTTGCTTTGCTCTTGCCATCCTTGCCTCTGTTGCTATTAGGGCTGGTTCTCGATCTGGAACAACTGACTGACGTACTGGTGCTTGCTTTGCTTATTGCGTATATGGTTTTCGGTTGGCTCACTCTTGTAGTTCGCAGGGTCACGCTCACGAACGTCAGAATCAGGCTCTCGATCACTACTATAAGAATCTGGATCTCGACCGAAGCAAGCAGTTTGAGACCCAGCGGATCCCCCTTATTTTAGTAGGCGCCAGTAGCTACGCTAGAAGTTTTTCCTGTGTTTGTTGTTGTAGATTCCGTGAAAAATCCAGCAGCAGCGATTGTTTAACTGACTGATCCAGTTACAGTGCCAAAGCGAGCAATTCCATACCTGAGAGCAATTCCAGGAGCAGCAGTTCGATAGCTCGTTGCCCGTTGAATAACCCATTAAAGTGGCCGGGGGCAACAAAGGCATAAGATCCTGTTGATTCCGCAATCGATTATGTTGCTTACGAGTTAGATTAAACCACTAATGAAGCTATGCCATGCAGTCATTTCTTATGTTTTTTCTTTTGATTTCCGGAGGGAGCGCTTGTCTCATTATACGATGCATAGGTTACTACCCTGACTAATGTTGTTCTCACCCTGACTGTGGTATATAGTATCTATAGCGGTGCAGTGGTCACCATCCGGGTGGGGTAGTTTGGTATGTCTGTTGTCAGATCGAGATCGAGATCCAGAGCCCGTTGTTGGAAAGCCAGTAGCTAGGGTTGCAGTACCCATTTTAGTAGCATATCTATACGCATATCTAATTTAAGCAGCCGATCCACCTATATTATAGTAGTCAATCCTATAGCATTTCCACCAGAAGCATGAAAGGTATCACCCTTAAAGAGGCAGAGGCATCACCCATAAGGGCCATAAGGGCATATATCAACAATTAGCACATCCGGCACTTTATGCACATCGAAAATGTGTTCCGAGATTTTTCACATCTGCCTCTGTTCCGACTTCATGCACTTTATGCACCACGGCTTTGGTATTTTACCAGGTCTTTCACCAGCACCACCTTGTCCAGCAACATGCCTTCCAGTTCTAGATCCAAATCCAGATGCAGATAAAGAAAAAAAAAAAGGGATCGAGAGGCAAAGGAAGCATCCGAGTAGTAAACAGAAGCATAGGTGGAAGCAATGGTTGATGTTCATGAACCACAAGCAGCCGTTAAAGCAGTCGAAGGAGCGAAAGTAGAGGCAAGGACCGGCAGAAGCAGATCCAGTTGTTTCATATCCTTTGGCTCCTACCTCTATATTGGAAAATCCAATAGTAACTTATCCAGTAGTAGCATCTGCTTCTAATACCAGTAATCCAATAGCAGCACTGTTGAACTAGCAACATCAGAGCTAACTTTAGATGACCCGACGGAACATAATGAAACTAAATCATCAAGATTCAAAGGGACAATGTAATATGAGATGATCAAGAGAGAGATTATGATTTGGGTTAGAGAGATGAAGATGAAGATTATTGAGCTAAAGATTCCGACCTTCGTGATCATGATGCAGTTGCTGATGATCGTGATCCTACAGGTGTTCCAGATGGTCCAGATGTTCCAGATGCAGCTCTTCCTGTTTCTAGGGATCTTCCACTAGCCAATGACAAAAAATCTTATCAAAGAATAAGGCACCATCAATAAGGAAAGATAAACCAAAAAAGGCCTAAGCTATTTTATCGACTTTAGCCCGTGGTTTTTCCAACTCAGTAGGGCTTTGTAGATTGTCCAGTTCCATACCAGCTTCTTCTCCAATCTATGTCTTTGCTAGTGTTTCCTATCCAGATTCTTGGTTCCTGTTCTAGCTCCTAAGAAGGGTCGATGTAATTGAACTTTATATTCTCTACTGCTCTCCTATTCTTATTCCTACTGCTACTATTAGTCCTTTCATTAACTACAACCAAGACTCCGCCTCTATCTCCACGGCTCGAGACTGGATCAAGGATTTGGTTTAATAAGGACCCCATCCAATAACTTATTAGATCAGTTTTTTTAATTTTTATTATCAATTATCTTCAAAACCGGATCCAATAATGTGTCAAATGTACAAATGATGTGCTTATATTTTTTATTATTTAGATATATCATTATGTCTATAGATATATTAAATCGATTCCATTTTTTGGATGGATCAGATCTGTAGCAAGACATCAGATTGGGCTTAGACTTTAAACTGGAAGATCCAATTGGGTCAAAGTCAAACGGTACCAATCTGATCCATTGAAAACCCTAGTCATTAGTATCAGCCCATGTTGGCTGTGACAAGGCTTGGATTTAATATTTAAATTAATGGGTAATGGCCCAAAAGACAGGACGAGGATCTCAAAGAACTTTCCCTCCATAATAGATAAAACCTGACTGGGAATGATAAAGGTTATAGATACATAGATTTATTGAGGTGGTAATGGGTGCAGTTTTTCACTTATTATTCTTTTTTTTTGTCGTTGTTAATTCCCCGAAATGTTAATAAAATATGGATTTTAGTATTTTCTTGAAAAGGACTATAAAGTACTATTGACGTAGCCAGTCATAATACACTAATGGTAACTTGAGGGACTGTTGCATGGATAGGAGAAGAGGAACAAATACAAGAAAAGAAGAAAATTCCTTCATTGATAAACTATAGAGCCAAACAGACCCACATCCGTATTGTATTATCGTTGAAAAGTCGATTGTTGGGGTTACAATAGATTCATTTGAGATTAGACAAATTTGGATTTGATTAGGTGTAAGATCATTTTGATGACTAGAGACACGCATTTAACCTATAAGACCGTGATTATACTAATAAAGGTTTGGAGCAAAGATTTTAGATGAAACATCAGGTGAGACGTTCCATACATTGACATCATTAATGACATTCTATGTAGGAATGGTAACTTGGTATGGGTAGGTTTTCCTGAATAGATTAATTGCCACACATGTGAGGAAAGTTTCTTGGCATAAACAACATAGTATGGATAGATCAAATATAAGGCTGGGGGTTAAGGGGGGTAAAAATGGAAAAATAATAAAATTAAAGGGGTATTTATTTATAATAAAAAAAACTTTGGGATGGAAAGGATAAAAGAGGAAATATAGTTAAACTAGAGGGGTTTATTGAAAAAGGGAAGTTAGGAGATTAAACTTTCCTCTCTCTCTCTCTCTATAACTTTTTAAACCTCTCTCTCCTCGTTCTCTCTGGTTTTTCCCAATTTCTTAAATATTACCCAACGTTAATATAATTATTATTTAAATAAAAAATCATGAGATAGAATCTTACTTGGAACTAGTAAAATTGCAAAACAAAAAATAAAAAAAAACAATTTTTTAAATATTGACGTTTTTTTTTTTTTAAATATAAGAAAAATGAGTGATAGAATCCTACCTCATTAATTTATATTTATTTTTTAAATTAAAAAAAAATTTAATTGTGGGATAATAGTCTTACTTGTGTTAATTTATATTTATTTTTTATAAATTTAAAAAAAATTATTTTTTTTAGATTTAGGGTATTAAAATGAGTTTGGGGCAAGTTACGTTTAGGCACTATCAATGCTAATATTGACATGTTTGAAGCAATGGGGTTTCTTTCCAAAATGAAAAATTAACATGTAGAAGTTGGTATCATGTAGTAGATGTTTAAAGTAAATTGTAAGTGATTAAAAAAAATTTGGATTTCTATTATAATCTTGGTTTAAAGAGTATTATCGTATGACCTATATGAAAATGCTTTGTCTATAATTTTTTGATTTGTTCTAAAGTAATATGTAACTATTTATCCTTTTTTATTTAACTTCAAACAAGATTTTAAAAAGAAAAATAATTTTTTTCTTTTTTTTTTATGTTTACGTGATAATCAAGCAAACGTAAAATTTTCCATTGGAAACAACCAAACACTCTAATCACAAAATTATGTAAATTTCAATAAACACAAAATTCTGCAAATACAAAAGTTTGTGTTTATGGTAATTTATGTTGCAAACAAGCAGGACCTAAAGACAATAAATTTGAGGAATTAAAAGGGTAAACGTGGGAAAAATAAAGTTGGGGGTATTATAATTTTTTTTTTTTTTTGTTGAGGTTATGGGATAAAAGATTAAAAAAACAATAGAATAGATCAAAAGAGTGAAAAATAAAATATCATAAAGTTAGAGGGGGTAAAGAGATGAGAAAAGTGGTTGGGATGTATCCTAGGTAGATTTCTCTCCCACAAACAATAAAAACCACGGGCATGTGTGGATACACCTCTCCGTGCAAGAGCAAAAGCTCAATCACTCCCCGCAAGAGCAAAAACCTCTCTACGGAAGAGCAGGTCCTTGAAGCTTCTCCACAAAGAGCAAAAAACCTCTCCTCGCAAGAGCAAAAACCTCTCCACGCCAAAGCAAAAATCTATCCAAACGTTTGCTAGCTCCCCGCAAGAGCAGAAGTCGTCAAGAAGCTTTATCCAAACGCAGTGCACATCCCTCTAGGAAATTAAGTAAAATATAATCAGTTCATGAGAACTCATTAGAAGATTTTATAAAAGAAATGAGGTGTTGAGGAGAGCTTTGGTGCAAGTGGGGAATTGAAAAAGGGAGAAAGGGAGGCCAAAATCGAATTGGACTTTTGTAAATTGTTTCTCTAGATAAAGTTAATAAAGATTAAAGAACTCAGATACATGATGATTGGGGAAATTAAAAAATTTCCTAGTAAGTGTGGTACATGATTCAACATGTCAATCTTTAAAATATGATTACCCATTAATTTATAAAAGGGAAACATCAATGCATTGTTTGCTTTTTTTCTTTGTTCTTTTTTTTCCTTTCAGAATCTGTATGATTGTGATGGAAAATACAATTTTCATCATATAATCTGTATGATTGGATGGTTCATTATGGCTCTTCTTGTATAAGTTTCTCCACCAAAAAACTGCTACAAAAATTTTTGTTTGTCATTTGTAAACAATAAATAAATTATATGATGAATTAGGCCTGGTTTAGACGCTCTGTTAATCTAATGGAGCATCTGTAGCTCTGAACCTGCTTTCTGTTCGTCCATCAAGTCACTGGACATTGCACAAGGTATTCTGTGGCGCTTTAATATTCGAGATGTGGCAACTTTGGCCAATTGATAATTCAACACCACCACTCTCTCTTCATCCAAATCAAATCTCAAGCTCTCTTCGGTGCAACCTTCTACTAGCCGGCATAAATGTTTCAGATTCTCAACTTCCACCCCATTAACTTTCTTCACCTGTCCGCCACATGTGTACAGATTTTTTAGACCAATGTATGGGAAATTTTCTTAGTAGTGGAAAGAGATATCTATGTAGCAGCGGAAGCAAACAATTTAATGTACTGCCACTTTAATACCATTTTAGGATGCACAAATCAGTAGCCATGAGAGTTAGAAATCAGCTACTTATATGATACTTTGATGGGTCCAACCCGGATCTCCTACATCAGATGTCAACCTCATCTGATGATTGCACCCATTAAATGAATTGACTATCTTTCCAGATAACTCATTAACTTTTTTTCTGTTTCACCATCTAAGAAACAATGGGAAATCAATGGTTATGATAATCAGACAAGGTTGACTTTTACTAGGAGATCTTGCAGCTGAAAGGCTGAAAGGCGGGACATGAACCCTCCCCCCCCCCCCCCCCCCCAAAAAAAAAAAAAAAACTGTATGCCATAATTACTGCCAGAGTACAGCCTAATCCCACAAAGACAGGCTGCAAAGACAAAACCATAGTAGTAATACCTGTAATTCGGCAAGACGCTCGTACCCAGCATTGATATCATCCATTAGCATCTGCAACAGATCAAGGGGCTCAGGTACATTGGATTAAAACAAAAAATTTAAGCACATCCATGTATGTCTTTTTAGGGGTCAAGATTTTAACATACTAGGCCACTCCTTATGCCATGCCAGACACCATAGTCGATGTGTTGGAAGCATGCCACACCTTTTCAGAATAATATTCCCGATTGACCAATCGCAAGAAGCCTAACGTGGTAGTTTTGTAAATTAGGGATGCCCTCAATACATCTGGGTTTGTGCGATTGGTCGATCTGGAATTCTGTGAAATCTGGAATTGACTTTCCTATGAGAAAAAAAATTTGTCCAATCAAGGCCTCTCCAAAATAGCTTTGACAAAGAGCAGTGTTGCACTGGAAGAACCATCCATTTTCAACATAAAAAGTTTGAAACTTTTAATTGATTGCAGCTCATTAAGAAAAGGAAACATGATAGATGGAAGTTCATTCACAAGATGTGATATAGGACAATCTAGAATGTAATAAACAACTCGAAACTAGAATATAATAAATCTAATTTTCCCCCACTTCCTAAAGTAGAACAAATCCTAGGTTCGAGTTGTTTGTTCTACTTTAGGAAGAGTGGGGGAAAATATGTTGGATTTTGTCACATAATACTTCTTTTCTTTCTTTTTTTCCTTTTGGTTTGATTAGTATGTATTTCTTTTTTTTTTATAAATATAAAATTTTTCATTGATGAGAAAGGAGAAAAGGAGGCTGTGATAGCCCCCAAACAACATAACAGAAAAAACCAACGAGGCAAAAACAAGAAAGAAAGGAAAAAAAATATATGCACACCCGACGAGGGGCTACAAATTACAAATGGTTTTTCAATTAAAAACAAAATCTTGAAAGCATACTCTTGCAAAGTCTTTACTTTATCTTCAACCAAAAGAAAAGAAACCCCAGAATCACCATGTAAGACGAGCTCTCCTTGCTCTGGAACACCCTGTTATTGCGCTCTTTCTAGAGACCCCAAGCAATTGCGGAAGAAAAGATACATTTTTCTAGAAGAGAAGATATTGTAACTCCAACCTTCCAACAACGCGAAAAAAGATAAACTAAAAAATTCAATCCACCTGGAAACTAGATAAGAACATCCAAACAACACGGGAGAAGGAACAATGAATAAGAATGTGGTTGGTGGACTCCCCATCCCTCGAACAAAGGTAGCAAAAATTTGGGCTAATCCATCCTTGAGTGATCAAATTATCCAAGGTGAGGATTCTATCCAAAGAGGCAAGCCATAAAAAGAAGGATACCTTGGAGGGAATAAGAGCGGTCTAAATGATAAATGGAGAGAAAGATACCTCACACAGCGGAAGCAAGCAATAATAGAGGGATTTGACCGAAAACCTCTTATCCTTAGGCTTAAATCATTCCCTCCTGTCATGCTCATTCTCTTTGAATTGGATTGAATTAAGGAGATCAAGGAGAGATGTGACCTCCATCAACTCCCAAACACATGACACTCCAAAAGCATATACCATCTAAAAGCACATTCCACTTTAAACATCCAGCATCTCAATATCTATTGATATTGATAACATAACCAAGGTAATAAAAACAGTCATTTTGGGGTACTTCTGCATATCAATTCTTACCGACCCTTCATTAAAGCTGAACTACATATGACTCTATATTGGGTTCCAAAGTAGCTCTTCAGACCCAAGAGTTCTAGTTTCTGTATCAACTCCCTCTTTAGTTATCATTTAAAGATGTTCTCCATACATCCCATCAATCAATATATGTCAAAAGCATACTAGCACCCACTAGTAGAATCAACACTTGATACAAGAAACTAAGCTGAACTGCAAATTTTGGAGTTCTCAAATATTGAAATCTAAAGGAGTATGACTTAAAAGGACCTAAAAAAATGAAAATAAAAAAGCAATACCTGAGAAAGAATGACAAGTTGTTCACCAGCCTTATTAGGCAGTTCCTTCAGTGCACGTTCACACAATCGACGGGGTGATGTATTGTACCAGTCCTCCCCATACTCATGGAGGTATGGCTGGGTCAATGGAACAAACACAAGACCAGCAAAAATGAAGTAACTAGGCAATTTATCAAACTGATGAACAGGGACTAAAGACTGTAACTGCAGAATCATCAAAATTATGTGTTAGCTACAAAACAAAATACTAAATTAATCTAGCTAAACAAACAGAATATGAAACAGAAGACTCGACCATATACTCGTGCATAGGAGGAATTCCACAAGAAAAAAAATCATAAATTCTTGTGATACCAAAAATAAATCCTATTTCTTTATCTTGAATAACAAAGAGAAATAATAATTAAATTAAAACATATCAAAGGGTGACCTCAGTTGGGTTGGAATTGTAGCTCAATCGGACAGTGCCTTGTCAATCCACCATTTACCATTAATGTTTGTTACCAGCATGGGTGTGTAGGGATGTATTGGAATTTATATTATTAGCAAATTTGGCAACAAAATCTCAAAACATACGAGATTAGTCATTATTCATCTGAGATTTGTCCCAGGTTCTCTAGTCTTATTTTCTACAACCTTGTAAAATAAACAACTAAAGTTTTGTGAAAAGATATCTTTCTCCTGATTCTCATCTATTATCACAAAGATTTTTTTTAATATATAGCAATAGATGTGAATTTCAGTCATAATAGCTGTTGGCGGATAAGAGGAAGATCTATGAAAAAGTGTGGGGGCAACACTCTTACAAGATCACTAATAAAGAAATAAGAACTCATCTGGAGCACCAAGAATGACAGAGATCATCCCGCTCTCGGTTCAAGAATTAACATCCTTCTTGCCTACCTTCGGGGATAAGAAAGAATAAGATGAGTACACGATACCTATCATAACCAAACTATTTTGTATTGGAAATAATGCAGTTTACTATTAGCTTTCTATTATTTCTGTTTATTACTATGTAAGAGCATTTACGTCCGTTCATACTTTAATTAAGATATATATATATATCAAGGTCTCATTATGAGACTTGACAATTACCTTTCTACCATTCTTTTTGGTATCATAGCCTAGAGGACCCATCGACCCCCCTTGGGTTCCCCTATCTGGTTTGTGGGATCTTGAAGTCTCGTCTCCTCTTCTCTCTTCTTTTTCCTTCATCAACAACCCTAGATCTTGAGACCTAATAAGCTAGAAGAACCTTTGTTAGGTCTTTCTTCTTTTCTCATCTTCCCTTGATCTCATGTTGCGATTGGGATTCTATCAAGTTTTTCACATGCTGCGATAATATTTTCTGTGCTGTGCTTCTACCCTACGATAGGGTTTCTATCTTTCATAGGTCTGTTGATTTGATTTTTGCCCACGTTAGGGTTTCTGCTTGCAAATAGCCTGTAGGAGTGCTGCTGGTTGCCTGTGATAGGTTTTGTGGGCTGTGTAAGGTCTTGCGACAGCAACTGAGTGTTGCGACAAGTCTTTTGGACCATGTGGATACTTGCGACAACAGTAGGACTGCTGTTTGGGCTGCTTAGAGATCTGCGATAGTAGCAGGACTGCAATGTGGGCTACGTTGAGACCTGCGATAGCAACATACAACAGCTAGTATGTTGTGGAGACCTGTGATAGCAGCAGGACTGCTGTTTGGGACCTGTGATAGCACCAGAACTGTTGTGTGGGCTTTGTGGAGACTTATAACAGCAGCAGGACTGCTGTGTGGACTGTGTAAAGCCCTGCAACAGTGCTGCTGGCTATGCTGTGGACTATTTTTCTTTTGACTGCCATAGAATTACTTTGATTCCCTAGAAGGCTGCCCGTTCTACATGTGGTTCATTCCACCTTGGGTTGATACTACGCAAGATCTCCCTCCAAACCAAAGTTACTTCTTTCCTAGCAAGCAATCACGATGAATTCATAGCCCAAGGATTCCAACACGACTCTTGAGGTAAATTTCTCAGCCCAACATATCACCAGTGCCTATTAGATACTCGGAATTTTCAGTTCTGGTCTCGGTTTATGCGTCTTTATTTGGGTAGTAGAGGGAAAACTCGATGGCTTTTGAGCACCATTACTAAGCCACCCCTCACTGATCCCAAATTTGAACAATGGGATATCGACAACTACACTATTAAAGCAACGCATCTATACCATGTTTATATACCATGAGACTGTCTCATCTTTATGATCAACACTCACTCAGTCATATGTGCATGCCAAGAAGGACTCAAGTATTTATGAGCTTTATCAAATCATAACTCAAGATACCCATGGGACTCGGAGTGTAGTTGATTACTTTGGGTTTCTTCAGTCTCGTTGGGAGGAACTATCTTGTTATGAGTCTATGACTGAGTTGTCTACAGAGAAAACCGGGTATGTGGTTAAGAGGATTTCTCGACATCAAACATATTAGTTTCTCATGGGTTTACGTCCTAAGTTTGAGATACTTCTGACCCAGATTCTTAACACCAACCCTTTACCTTCTCTTTTTGAGACATTTGCGACCATTGATAGTGATGCACGTCGTTGTCGTGTCGTTCCCTCTCAGGCCCTTAGTATTCTTTCTGCTCTAACTACAGATCAGAAGGCTTTAACAACAAATTCGGATTTTTCGAATTCTCGTGCCTAGGGATCTGGGAGTCGTGGCCGTGGCCATGGTCGTGGTAAAGGAAGTGGTCTTATAGCCATTGTGGGAAGATTGACCATGAGAAGGCCCGATGTTTTCAACTCTATCTGTTAGTTCCATATTGTCAATCCCGAGACTTGAATTGACTGTCAGATCGGTTTACATTTGAAAACATGTGAAGACTACAACAAAGTTGCTCAACCTGAAGCACATCAACAAAACGCTCATATGTGTGTGCACAAAACCTAAAAGGTAATGAGACCACTAAGACTATTCCCCAATACCTAGATGATTGTTAGGCTGACTCATATTGATAAGAAAATCTTATTCCTTGACTCATTCATTCATCGAAACTTATGGGAGCAAAAAATGATCATAAAGTGTATTTTGGTAATTTGACAACCCTTAGACCATACCCCCCCTTGGTGAGTGTTTGGGGATCTTATATAGGCAAGATCTACTAAATCCCTGAATTTGTTTAATCACCGGACTTCTTGAGAGCTCAATTTGGCCCGAAATGGCTAAAAGGGTATTTTGGTAATTTTACCCCCTTAGGCCGGCCCACCTATTGGTGAAAGTTTGGGGACCTTCTACTTGATAAGATATACAAAAACCCCGAACGGTTTGTTTATCAAAGCTTCTGAGAGTAAGGTCTGGCCTAAAATGACCCAAAAGGGCCTTTTGATAGTTTTACCGACGCCACCGGGTAACACTACCAGGGGCGCCGACAGCAAGCACCCTAGTTCCACCAACGCCGCCGGTAGCACACTCACGGTCATATTTTCAACCGTTGAGCCTCCGATAATGACAATGGCGCCACAGGTAGGTCTCGAAAAAACCCCCAAATGTGTATAAAACTTATCACTTGAGTTCATTTGTGGGTTGAATAAATCCGTAGAGAACTTATACTCACCCCTCTCCCTTGTTAGAGAACATTCACTACAACATTGGAAGATCATGCCTTAGTTGAATGCACCCCCAACATAAGCAATCTCCATGAGAGTCTAGCATTAGGTGAGCCTTTCCTCAACCTATCTTGATCTCTCATTTGATTCCACTTCAACCATCAAACCTTTTCTTGCACACACATTGGTACATTCATGGAGTAAGGAGAAAAGGGAGTAGATGGAAGAAATGATCACAAGGAGCAGACAAACTCATAAGCTTGATTGGAAGATCCAATCGTCGAGATGCACTTGTGAGCTCAAAGACTCGAAGAACTCAAGATCGCCATTGGCAAACATTAAGCGTTGAGTGAGTCCTAGTTATTTTGGTTTTTCATTTCCAAACCCTTGTATGTAATTACTTGGTTCAGCTCTAAAAAATCAAGCTCTTGTTAGAATCGAGGATTTTTGACAAGAGTAGAGGTTCGTGAGTTTTCGAGGTACAAAACTCACAACATTTCGAAAGGATGCGTTTCTCTTGATCTTAAAGTTTTAGAATTTAACCTAGGTATAAAAAGTTCTATGTATGGTTCGAGATGAACCATAAACCTCATTAATTAGTGAGCACCAAGACCTTTGCGAAGGTGACCTTGGGAGTGGATGCAGGCATATTGCCGAAGCACTATAGAATTGATTGTCTCGTGTTTGTGGAAATGTCTTTATCAATTTATACTTAGATGAATGCATGCCATGAATGGATATTATGCTATGTATGACATACTATGAATGTTTAGACTCTAAGTAAATCTCAATTGCATTGCAAACTAAAGATAAGCCGTGAAAATGAATGTAGGCACATTGTTGAATCATTATAGTCTTATGTCTCATGCATGTTTTATGATTCCGCAATTTACACTTGAATGTCTTGAATGTCATGAGATGCCATGAATGCCGAATAGGTAAATCTTATATGAATGGACCATTGAATGACATGACAAAATGAATGTTTTTATTTCAAGTGTATTTTCCTTAAATGCAAATTAGTGACATGAGTGCAAAATCGAGGTTAGGTGATTAACTTAGAACACTGTCAAATTATCAATCTAAATTTAAATTAGATTAATTGAATAAATTTTTAATTATCCTATTCACCCTCCCTCTAAGATTAGACGCAGTACGAAACCCGGAATTTTCACTATCCTCATCTGTTGATCTTCTGTCACTCCCTCTTTGGGGCATTCTGTTCCCCATGCTACTATTGTGGAATCATCTCCAGTTCATCCCATTGATCCCCATGTTTCTCTTGGCACTATTGATCTACAACAACTCCAGACTTAGATTGCCACTATTGTTCAAGATTAGATCTAGACTCATACTTACTCATCCTCGACTGTGGCCTCAGTTACCACGCCTCAAGTACATCCACTACATTTCATGTCTCTCTGTCTGGCTTTGCTCCCTTGACTTAGGTAATTGATTTTGGTGTCTCTGATCACATCCCCGGTGAGTCTAGCCATTTTACTTCTTCCATTGTTCTTACTACTCATAGGGAGATTCGCCTTACTGATGGATCCCTTACACCTATCCACAGCAAAGGTACCAACCCTTTATCCTCTGATTTTTCCCTTAATTATGTGTTTCATGTTCATAACCTATCTCTTGACCTTTTGTATATGAGTAATATTACAAAATCTCTAAATTGTTCAATTACCTTTTTTCCTGCTCATTGTATTTTTCAAGATCTAACTTCGAGGAGGATTTTTGATAAGGGATATGAGAAGGATGGACTGTACTTGTTTGGATCTCAGCCTACTGTTGCTTCGGCTTTTGTGCTCCCTCTGTAGGAGTCATGTTTTTTCTTCTCGGACTTTAGATTTGTGGCATGCTCCCTTAGGACATGATAATTTTTAGCATTTATGTTCTTTATTTCTTCCTTTGAAAAATTCTTGTAGTGGACACAAATTTTAGTGCTCTATGTGTGAGCTTTCTAAACACACACGTACCTCATATATTCCTCGTATGCATCGATTTAATACAATGTTTTATTTAATTTACTCTGATGTGTGAGGACCTTCTCCTATTACTGCTTTTATTGGTTATCGATATTATGTTACATTTATAGATGATTATTCTCATTGTACTTGGGTTTATTTGATGCGTTCTCGTTTTGAGGTACTTTTGCTAATTTTCTTAAAATGATTCAGATTCAGGATAACATTACTGTTAAATCTTTTAGGTCTAACAATAGTGGGGAATATATTTCTAATGGGATTCGTTCTCACCTTCATGAGCATGGTATGTTTCACCAGTTTACCTATCCTTACACTCTTGAGCAGAATGAGGTGGCGGAACGCAAAAACCGCCACCTGATGAACCTTGTCCGCTACCTTCTTTAAAGAATGTATGTTCCTAAGTTATACTAGAATATGGCATTCCTTACTATGGCCTTCATGCTTAACCGGGCCCGAGTTGCACCTTAGGGGGACAGGTGTCTCTTCATGTTCTTCGCCCTAAAATCACCCTCTTCTTTATTACACCCAGAATCTTTTGGTGCACTTGTTTTGTTCAGGACAAGACCCCTCAACGCACTAAATTAGATGACAAAGCCATTCGGTGCTTCTTCTTAGGTTACTCGTTTCTGTAAAAGGGGTATCGCTACTATGATCCCATTTCACATCGTGTCACTCTCTGGATGTCACTTTTTTTGAAAATGTTCCCTACTTTCGTGCCACATTTTCTTTGTAGGACACTTCTACTTTGCAGGATCATTCTCCTATAATATTACCATCTCTAATTTTCTTTCCATCTTCACTATCGCTTCAGGTTTATTCTCGTCGCCATCGCTCCTCTCCAACCTTGCCCACCTCCTCCTTAGAATCAGGTATATACACTTCTATACCTACTCCCATCCCTTCTATTTCTGACTCTCACTTGCCTATTGCAATTCATAAGGGTAAGCAAAGTTGCGTTACTGATCAACCTATTGCTCAGTTTGTTTCCAATCAGGGACTCTTTTTCCTATCAAACCTACGTTGTCGACATTGATTCTATTCAAGTTTTTTGGTCTGTATCAAAGGCTTTGTGAGATCCTCAGTGGACTAGAGCTATGACTATTGAGATGGATGCTTTGCAAAAGAATCACACTTGGAAGCTTGTTTCTCTTCCCTCTGGTGAGCAGATAGTTGGTTGTAAATGGGTTTTCACTGTCAAATATCTTGTGGATGACACTGTTGACCGGTAAATAGCACGCCTAGTTGCTAAGGAATTTACGCAAACTCCAGAAAAGGATTTTGGTGTTACATTTGCCCATGTAGCTAAACTTTCCACTATTCGCCTCCTTGTTTCTTTAGTAGCCTGTCACTCATGACCTCTCCAACAACTTGATGTAAAGAACACCTTTCTGAATGGTGATTTGACAGAAATTATTTATATGGACCCCTCTCTTGGGTTTCATCTTCAAGGGTAGTATTTTGGGAATGTATGTCGCCTTCTCAAATCTCTATATGGCCTAAAGCAATCTTCACGAGCTTGATTTTAGCGTTTCTCTAAAATTATTTTATCTATGGGATTTTCTAGATGCCATTAATAACATACTTGCTTTGTTCGTCAAGGATTAGATGATCGTTGCACCATTGTTCTGGTTTATGTGGATGATATTATCCTGACTGGCGATGATACACAGTGGATTGACAGGGTTAAGATGTTATTGGGTCGTGCTTTAGAGATTAAGGACATGGGTCCCCTCAAATACTTCTTGGGGATATAAATGGCCCACTCTCACCATGATATTTAGTTGACTCAGCGCAAATACACATTGGATCTTCTTCAAGACATTGGTATGCTTGATTTTCTTCCTGCTTCCTCTCCTATGAATCAGAATCATCGTCTTCATGTCGAATCTAGTAATCTATTATCTGATCATTCTCCTTACCAAAGACTCGTAGGACATCTATTCTACCTAACTAACACTAGACCGGATTTGACCTTTGCGGTTAGTATGGTTAGTCAGTTCATGCATCCTCCGTGCACTTCTCATCTTGATGTTTTTTATATTCTTCACTACTTAAAGTCACATCCTAGTCTTGGGCTTTTCTATTCGTCACTGCTCAACGTCAGTTATCTTTCTTCACTAATGCCGATTATGTTGGTTATCTTACTAATAGGAGATCTACCTCTGATTTTTGTACTTCTCATGGTGGTAACTTGATCTCATGAAAAATTAAGAAACAGTATGTGGTTTCCCGTTCTTCTACTGAAGCAGAGTATCGTGTTATGGCTCTGGGCAAATGTGAGCTTATTTGGCTTCAATCCTTGTTAACAGAGTTGGGATTTCCAATCTCTAGTTCTTCCACTTTGTTTTGTGACAAGTCTACTATCATGCTTACCTCTGACTCAGTTCTTCACGACAGAACCAAGTATATAGAGGTTGATGTTTACTTTCTCAAAGAGAAAGTTCGATCTGGTACTCTTCAAACAATCTTTGTATCTTTTTCAGATCAGTTTTCCAACATGCTTATGAAATATGTTGGTTCTTCTGTCACTAACTCTCATCTTGTCAAGCTGGACTTAGTCGATATATTTGCCCCAGCTTGAGGGGGAGTGTTGGAAATAATGTAGTTTATTTCTATGTAAGGGCATTTATGTCCATTCCTATATATATATATATATTTGCCAAGCTCTCATTATGAGACTTGACAATTACCTTTCTACAAATACCTCCCTTTGGTTCGTGGGATCTTGAAGTCTCCTCTACTATTCTTTCTTCTTTTTTCCTTCCTTCATCAACAACCCTAGATCTTGATACCTAATAACCTAGCCGCAATTTCACTAGGTCTCCCCCTTCAGCGGCTTTTTTTCTTTTCTCATCTTCCCTTGATTGCATGTTGCGATAAGGATTCTATCAAGTTTTTCACAAGCTATGATAATATTTTCTGGCTATGCTTCTACCCTACGAAAGGGTTTCTATCTTTCATGGGTCTATTGATTTGATTTTTGCCTGTGAATAGCCTATAGGAGTGGCAACTGAGTGTTGTGACAGGTCTATTGGACCCTGTGGATACTTGTGACGACAGCAAAACAGTTGTTTGAGAGTTGTGATAGGTCTGTTGGATCCTGTGGAGACTTGCGACAGCAACAAGACTATTGTTTGAGTGTTGCGACAAGTCTGTTGGACCTTGTGAAGACTTTCTTTACTATGGGTGGATTTCTTTTCCTATGTTTTCTCCCCGGCCCATAAAAGTTCCTTGTCATAATAGACATGTTTTGTTACTTTCAAGTTCTCAAAAAGAGGCATAAGAATCTAGTGGACATTACAAAATTCACCAATAACACATTCTTGAGAGAGCATATTGTTGAGTTTAGTCCCACATCGAACACTCACTGCCTAGTCTCTCTCCTTATAACTCTTGGGCCTCTCTACTCATTGCCAATTAGTTTTAAGTTGGACCCCCAAATTTATCATAGTATAAGAGCTAGCCTTTCTCTCCTCCATGTCCCCCAGTTCATATCCCCGCGTGTTTTGGCCCAATCCAACCCACACGTGCAGGGACGTGAGTTTAGTCCCACATTGGACACTCAGTGCCTTGTCTCTCTCCTTATAAGTTCCTGGGCCTCCACTATTGCCAATTGGTTTTGAGTTGGACCCCCAAACTTATCATGATATCAAAGTGGGCCTTTCTCTCCTCCATGTCACCCAATTTATATCTCCACGTGCTTTAGCCCAGTCCGACCCACACGTGCCGAGGTGAGTTTAGTCCCACATTGGTCACTCATTGTCTTGTCTCTCTCTTGATAAGCTCTTGGGCCTCTCCACACACTGCCAATTAGTTTTGAGTTGGACCCTCAAATTTATCATGGAATCAGAGCGTTGGTTCGTATAGGTCATAGGCTCAAATCTTTCCACCCTTATGGGTGAGGGGGAGTGTTGAGTGTATATTTTCCTCCACTCTCGGGTGAGTCATACCCTAGTTAAGCCTCGTGATCCTCTTATATTTATAGTTCTCCCCTTCTCCAACAGATCGATCTATTGGAGTAGTTGGTTGGTTAACATGGTATCAAAGCGTTTGTTCGTATAAGTCACGGGTTCAAATCTTTCCATCCTTATGGGTGAGGGGGAGTGTTGAGTGTATATTTTCCTCCACTCTCGGGTGAGTCATACCCCAGTTAAGCCCTATTACCTTCTTATATTCATTGTTGCACCTTCCCCACCAGATCGGTCTTTTGGAGTAAATGATTGTCAACATGGTATCAAAGTGCTAGGCTCATAAAGGTCAAGGGTTCGAGTCTCCTTCCACCCTTGTGGGTGAGGGGGAGTGTTGAGTGTTGTGTTATCCGCCTCCGCTCTCGAGCGTGCTCACTTATCGGGCCCCAATTCGACCCATGACCTCTTATATTCATTGTTGCACTTTCCCCATCAGATCGGTCTTTTGGGGTAAATGGCTGTCAACACATATATGTATGTGTTATGGCCTAAGATTCTTAGAAACAGTACAGAAATATAAAAATTGATATGGAAAGAACACGTGGAAGTAGGAGCGAGAGAAAAAAAAAATATATCACAGAGAGAGAACAGGGTTTGTCAATCCACTTTATATAATATAAACGGGGATTATGCATAGTGCAGAACCACAAGACTTGATAATTCTAAGAAAAATAGATGGTGCACGGCCTACTATACCATCACTTCTTCCTTCTATAGTGAGCCATGTTTAATATATTAACCTTTTGTTTTCCTGTAATTAAAGATATTCTAATAGCTAATCAATGACGCAGTTTCTGATCATCAAACTAATATTGTTGTTATAGTCCATAATTCAATGAGAAAGGCCTCTTATGAATAGTGGTACAGCATTATAAGAAAATAAAAAAAAAATTATGAATTGTAAGACACTAGACTCCCCAAATTCCCTTGTTATTATCGAAGTTAAGAGAACAAAAATAGAATGTTTAATTAGTATTTCCAAGGGAGCTAGCTGTCTCCCAAATAAAATATACATAACTTATAGCTAATTACAAGATAAGATTTTAAAAACCATGTAAAACCAAAACTCACAGGTCGAAGGGTAATGTTGAACTCATATTCTATACCGCCTCTTAGTACTTTAACTTTTGCTGTTTCGTTGGGTTTCTTCATAGAGACCAGATGATCGAAGGTTATCCGCTCTCGATTCCGAAAAGGAACTGCAAACGTCATGCTATGATTTAGTAACGAACAAAAGAACCCAAAACCTAGAAAGGAGCAGTGAATAAAGCTAAAAAAATGGCAAGAATTTAAATTGTTCAAAATTGCAAAAAGCAACCAATGCGATGACACATGGTCAAAGTCATATAAGACACGGTGACAGTACCGAGCTTCAATAAAACCAAGGATACATAACTTGGCCAGTATGTTATATCCTTATACGAACATGCCTAGCAATATATATATGTGTGTGTGTGTGTGTGTGTGTGTGTGTGTGTGTGTGTGAGTGTGTGTGTGTATGTGTCATAGTATCAGTTGCAGAGGGTAACCACCATCTACAAATGACAAACCTAGAACATAAGCCAGCTGACCACTAAGGAGAACTCCTACTGCAAATGTCAACCCAATCAAATGGCCACAACCATCAAATCTATCACATTAGAACCAGCCAAAGAACAAAGCAGGCCAAGAAAGGATAAACAGATAGGCAACCACTATAATCAGATCCAGTTGAATTTGAACTATTAGATCCCCAATGTGGATCACATTGAGGGTTGACTTCAAATAACTTGTATGTGATTTCCAGATAATCCTATTCCACAAAAAATCACCCCATTCTGAAATTTCTAACCTTAGTTTATAAGTTGAAGAATCGTGGACCATCAATTTTTATCGTTAGTTTGTAACCACTTTTCATGGGGTGAGAAGTTTCGGAATGGGCTGATTTTTTGTGAGGGTGATCTCCTCACCATAGAGATCATCCTCACAAAAAATCAGCTCATTCCAAAACTTTTTAGCCATATAAGACAAAACTTTGTCTGGAATGTTGTCTACGAGTTTGTCTAACGAACGCTGTCCTATATATATTGAACGCCATCTCTCTCGTTTATTTTATTGTATTCATATTCGCTCTTACTACATCAATCCACCTTCTTCTTGGCCTTCTTTTCATTTTTTAGAATTTTCAACTCGCATATTCCTTCTAACTAAGGCTGTATTAGCCTTCATCACATATGATCAAAGCATTTCAATAGACTTTACCTTAGTTTAACAACTATTGGGCCATTCTTACATTTCATGAATGCATTCATTTCTAATTTTATCTTTATCAGTTGTCCTATAATAATGCATTTTAACCAATTGTGTTACTTTTTAAGATGTATGAAGTTAATGTCACAATTATTTTCCTTTCATGTATAATATTATGGTTTATGGATGTTGGGCTCTTAGATAACCATGCTAATGTGAAGCAGAATACTATTGATCTTTATTTCACATTCCATATGGTTGTTCATTATAGTTCAATTACATCCATTTTATTGTTTCCTATAGTTTCACTGAAATTTTCTTCATATTTTCATCATTTCTGCAATATTTCCATTATTTCTATGAAAATTGTATTAATTACCACATTGATCGAATCTATTTCTTGGTTGGCCCCATAATAGATAACAAAATCATACTTTAAATCAGTCATTCTAAATTTACATTACAAATCTAGCCATTTTTAGTAATTCTTTTATGAATATTTTTGTGATTTCACCTCCGATTGAAAGAAAATATCACATTGAATTCGAAAGGTTGAGCTGGGCAGGCCCAGTATTAAATTCAAAGAAGTTCTAGTCCAACATTGAAATTAAAATACGTTAATGATCTACCTGTTCCGTCATTTGCTATAGGCACGTCATCAAATGCAAGGACAATATCATCTTTTTTCAGTATCCTATGGGCATCAGAAAGAGGATTAATTTTGCTCACAAGGACACCAGTCATTTCAGGACGCATCCGGAAGTGTTCCCTTAGTTGTACATTTTCAGTAGGCTGGCATGACAAACCCAACGAACAAAATCCAACATATTTTCCACTTTCCTCCACGCCAGCTATAAAATGCTTTATTACAGGGACTGGTATGATATACCTGCAGAATTGAGTAGATGACAAGTCACGAAGTTAGGCAAAAGAGATAACAACATAGTTAATGTTAAGGACTCTTAACATGATTTTAAATAATTAATGCATAGGATAATGATTTAGACTCCATACAGTAGTTATGATCTAGAAACTGTGTAGGCACACACATGGTGCAGGCACAAGGGGGCAGGACCACCTCTCTGACATGACAAATGGTATGAAGATTGGCAAAGTGGTAATTCCTTAGTTATAACATGGATGTGAAATAATATGGAATCCCTCTATTTCCTCCAATGTGATGTATTTGGATACAGCAAAACATATCTGGCAAGCCATACTAGAGATGTACTCTCAAGAAAAGAATGTTTCTAGGGTATATAATCCATTTAAGGTCATATTCATTACTAAACAAGGAGACAGATCCTTGAATGACTATTATAGCTCCCTGCAAGGTATGTGGGAAAAACTTCAACAATATCATCCATTGACTATAGAATCTTGAGACCCGGAAAAGTCAACGAGAAGATTTTCAGGTTGCACTATTTCTCTCTAACTTGAATCCAGTGTGCTTCTTTGGAGGGTCCAATTCTTGCTAGTGAGTCTTTACCAATTGTTGCCAATGCCTTCTATCGTCTTCAACGTGCTTCTCTTGGGAGTGTCTCTTCTACAAGTCCTAAAGAGTTATCAGCATTGGTTTCTAGTGATTCATCCGACTCTTCTCATGACCCTGGTAGAAGGGGGACATGGTGGTAGTAGAGGTGGCCATGGTGGTGATTTGTAATGTACCTATTGTAGCTACACTAGCAACACTGAGCACTTTTGTTGGGATAAATGGGGTAAACCTACTTAGGTTAAATAGGCTCAAGAAGAACCTTATCAGCACACAGTTAGGAGAAATTCTTCAGAAGTTGATTACCTTGACTGCAAAACTTACTCCACCCACAACTACCAAGGCTACTTCAGATAATCCCACATTTATGGTTGGCAAGTCTCCCTCCTGGGTCATCGATTCAGGAGCTAGTGCGCACATGTCTAATATATCTCGTCTCTTTTCTAATTTTCATTCTCTTAATTCTCACATTGTACTAGCCGATGGGTCCACTCGTAATGTAGTTGGGAAAGATGATGTTTTTCCAAACTCATCTCTTCCCTTATCTTTTACTCTTTTGGTCCCTGATTTTCCTTTTAATCTATTTTTCGGTAGTCAACTTACAAAATCTTTGCAACACTCCGTAACCTTCTTCCCTTCTTATTGTGTCTTTCAGGATCTCAAAACGAGGAAGGTGACTGGTTTATGACATGAAAAAGATATATTATGCTATTTAATGCGTGATGCGCCTACTTTTGCCTTAAGTGCTTCAGTGACACTATCAGTTGGGTCTTGCGTTTTTCTCAAATTTACGTCATGTTATTCCTAAATTGCGTTCAGTGTCAGTTTTAGAATGTGAGGCTTGCCAATTAGACAAGCATCACCGTAGTTTTTTTCCTAGTCGTACTGAGAGTCATCAATCTAGTCTTATTTATGTAATTCAAATGGATATTTGGGGTCCGTCAAGAATAAAAAGTTTATCTGATTTTCATTACTTTACGGCGTTTGTGGATGATTATTCTAATATATGACATGGCTCTTCTTATTGAAAGTCCGCACTAAATTACCTCATGTTTTGCTTACTTTTTATAAATAAATTTCAGTCCAATTTGGCAAACTTGTGAAAATTATCCATTTTGATAATGCCTTAGAATACATACAATCTTCTATTTAGTCTTTTTGTTCAGATAATGGCATTATTCATTAGACCAGTTGTGTTAATACTTCTCAACAAAATGGTGTTGATGAGCGAAAACATCGTCATTTACTTGATGTTGCTCGCACTACTATGCTTCAGATGCATGTACCTCAACCTTGTTGGAATGATGATGTCCTCACAGCTCATCATCCCATTAATTGCATGCATCATCAATTTTAAATAGTCAATCACCTTTCTCTTTAATTTATCTTCAAGTTCATCATTTTGTTGTTACTCTTATAATCTTTGGTTGTGTTTGCTTTATTTACTCATTTGAGCCTACGTTGGATAAACTTTCCCCAAAATCCATCAAATTATTCAAATGTCTTTATGGGTTACTTTCGTACACGAAAACGGTGTAGGTGTTATTGTCTTATCACTCAAGGCTACTATGTAAGTGGTGATGTGACATTCTTTGAGTTTGTTGGATATATCGATATTTTGTATGTGTCATAAGGGCATATGTGTAATTTTATTTGTTTTCTAGTTATACATATATCACAGTTCATAGTGAGAGAGTCAAGTTCGATTCCTCCCATTTTCTCCATTATTTTCTTCTCTAAACCCTAATATGATCTTCTACATGGTATCAGAGCTTCTCTGGTGATCAGATTTTGATTTTCTCTCTGCTTCCGCATATTTTTCTTCTTTTCTCTCTTGGTATAAACCAGATTTTTCTTATCTGATTTGTACCTATTATCCACGCGGTGATTAAAATCCTCTGTTTGGAGGATTTTATCTTTGTGGTTGGAAGATATCACTAATGTGATCATAGATCAAGGGATTTTCGTTAGTCATTAATGGTAAGTTGTGGTGCAGCGATTAGGTTTCAGATTGTATTTCTAGCCTTTAAGGTACCTTGCTACTTCATCTTGAAAGATATTGGAGATCTGTGATTTATCTAGAAAGGATTTTGTAACCTTGCAATTTTATCTGGAGGAGTTTTAGAACCTTACGACTAATAGAAGGCCAAGGGTAAGAAATCTCATCTAACCAAGATGAAGTCTGATTCTCTTGATGAAAAAGTCATTGAGGTATGGGAACAAAAAGATACTCGGATTGTACTTAGTTGTGGAACAATATGGAGCCACAAATAAGTATAAACTTTATGTTTTTGGATACTGCGAAGGAGATAGGGGAATGAGTGAGGCACATGTATTTGGGATCCAACAATATAACAAGAATTTATGAGATCACTTAGTAGTATTTCTCCTTACAGCAAGATGATAAAACTCTGGATCAGACCTTCACTTCATTGATGTGTAAGCGTGAATAACTAAATCAATATTGACCTATATCTAGTGATATCCTTCAAATGCAGAAACAAAAAAAGGATATGGATGTTTTCGTCTTCTTTCATCCCTCCGATCAGATTATGATGCAGTCAAATCTTAGACTTTAGGAAGACCTGATCTTCCTTCCTTGACAGATGTTTTCTCAATGCTAAAGAGAACACCCTATCAGATAGTAGCCAACCTACAAGTGATCGCTCTACTTTAGCTACATTTGGAGATTGTGGTGAACATGGTTATAAAGGTAGTCGTGGGGGGCGTGGTGGTGGTCATGGAGGTAGAGGTAGTAGTAGAGATTCAAGGAAAGCCCATGAAACCCGAAAGTGTACCCATTGTGGTAAGGATGGGCACACTATTGACTTTTGTTGGGATCTTTATGGGAGACTAGTTACCCCTCAAGCATTATTATCTTCAGCTCAATTTGTTGTGCAGCCTATTATTTCATATTATCAAAGTATAGAGAAGGAATTCGCTGTCCTTTCTCGAGAGGAGTATGACAAGCTAATCTCTAACTCATTAGCTACTGCTACTTTAGTCGAAACAGGTAAGGTATCCACTTGGCTTATTATCATTTACGAGCCCTTGGATCATTGATTTGATGCATCAAATCATATAACAGGTAATTCTCACCTATTATCATCTCTTTCTCCATCTTGTCAAAACATTAAATTAGCCAATAGATCATTTTCAAAAGTTGTTGGATTTGGAACTTCACAACCCAAACCCAGTCTTTCTTTGTCATCAACATTTTATGTTCCTACATTTCCACTTAGTCTTCTTTCTGTGAGTCAACTTAAAAAAAAATTGAATTGTTAAATGTCATTTTTTTCTTCTCACTATGTGTTTCAAGATCTAAAAACGAAGAAGATGGTTGGTAGTGAGCATGAAATAGATGGTCCGTACCTTCTCGACAATGCTCCAGTTCCAATAACTCTTCATTCATCTTCTAGGACCTTTCAGTGGCATTGTTGACTTGGTCATCCTTGTCCTTAAGTTTTACAGTGTCTAGTTCCTGCTTTAAATAACGACTTCACACTTAATTGTGAAACGTGTCAGTTTAGCAAACACCATCGAGTGTCTTTTCCACTTAGTGCGAGTCGTAGAGAGTCCAGTCCTTTTTGTTTAGTGCATTTTGATGTATGGCCCCACACTTATTTAAGTTTTAAATATTTTGTTATTTTTGTGGATTATTATTCAAGAATGACTTGGTTATTTTTAATAAAGGATCGTTCTGAGTTATTAATATATTTCAACAGTTTCATATGGAAATTTGAACCCAATTTTGTACTTCTTTATGTATTTTATATTTTGATAATGCAAAATAATTTTTTCTTGGTTGTTATATTACTTATTTGCAGTCTCACGATATCATTCATCAATCATCTTGTGTTCATACCCCTTAACAAAATAAGGTACCTAAATGTAAAAACTGCCTCCTTCTTAAGGTTGCTCATGCCTTAATGTTTCAAATAAAGGTTCTCAAATATTATTGGAGTGAAGTTGTGCTTACTACTTGTCATCTCATCAACCGTATGCCTAATAATGTCCTTGATGGTACTCTCCACATCAAATCTTATCTCCTGATCGCCCTATTTTTCATCTTCATGTTTTTGGGTGTCTGTTTTGTTTATCATTTGGGTCCTGATCGTGACAAGTTAGATCCCAAGAGTTTGAAATGTGTGTTTCTTGGGTATTCTCGTACCCAAAAGGGTTAGCAGTGTTATAGTCTCACATTACACAAACACTTTGCTTGTGTTGATGCTACATTTTTCGAATCTACACAATGTTTTTCTACTAGGTCATATGTTGATGCTATATTAGAAAGTATTCATTTACCTGTTCTTATTCATGTTCCTATTTTTGAACTCAATCATACTCCCTAACTTATCACAGAAGTCCACTACTACACCACCAACACCAACTTCTTTGACGTCTGAAGACCCATCTCCACCTCCTGTACTAGTACCTCCTTCTACTTAGGTAATGGATGTTGTTCCATCTTCGAGTGAATTACCTATCGCTATTCGCAAAGGTACCCGTTCTTGTATTACTAGACATCCTATCTCTAATTTTATTTCTTATGTCTCGTTGTCTACTTCAATGTCTTCTTTTATCTCCACCGTCTCTTCTGTTTCTATTCCTAAGAATCTCCTAGATATCACTTTTCAAAAAAAAAAAAAGAATCTCCAAGATGTCTTATCTCACCCATGATAGAGGACAAATATGGTTGATGAGATAGATGCTCTACATCATAATGATACTTGATCTCTGGTTTATCTTCCTCCTCAGAAGCATGTTGTTTGGTTGTAGGTGGATCTAAATTGTTAAATTTCATAATGATGGCACAGTTGATAGATTTATAGATTGAAAGTTAGGTTAGTTGCTAAGGGATACACACAGACTTATGGAATTGACTATGCTGAAACTCTCTCTAGTTACAAAAATTACTTCAGTTAGAGTATTGATTGCATTAGTTGTTAGGTTGACTGACTGGCCCTTGTATCAATTAGATGTTAAAAATGCCTTTCTAAATGATGATTTACATGAGAGTATATATAGAGCAACCACTTGAATTCGTTGCTCAAGGGGAGACTAGGAAAGTGTATAAGCTTTGGAAAACATTCTATGGTTTTTAAAACAATCTCCACGGGCATGGTTTGGTAAGTTCAATGATGCAATTCTTGTATTTGGGATGATGGGTGTTAACTAAATCATTCAATTTTCCATCAAAAATTGAAAACGGGTATGTGTTGCTGATGGTCTATGTTGATGATATTATTTTGACTAGTAGTGATGCTGATGGGATACAAAGGTTGAAATCTTATCTTCAACAACAATTTCATACCAAGAACTTAGGAAAATTGAGGTATTTTCTTAGTATTGGGGTGGCTTTTTTCAAATCGTGGTATTCATCTCTCTTAGAGGAAGTATGTGCTAGATTTGTTAGAAAAGACAGGGTTACTTGGATCCAAACCAGTAAGTACCCCCATGAATAGGAAGTTGAAACTTACAGTTGAACAGGGAGATGTGTTTGATGATCGCAGATACAAGAGGTTAGTTGGAAAGTTGAATTACCTCACCATTACAAGACCATATATCTCACATCATGTTAACATTGTGAATCAGTTTATGGAAGCACCTAGGATGCGACACTGGGTAGTTGTTCAGCGTATTATGAGGTACCTAAAGGGATCTCCAGGATGTGGTTTATTATACAAGCCTAATGGACATACTTGGATTGAAAGATATACAAATGCAGATTGGGCTGGTTCTTCCTTAGACAGGAGGTCTACGACAAGTTATTGTACCTTCATAAGAGGTAATCTTATATCAAGGAAAAGCAATAAGCAAATAGTAGTGGCCAGATCAAGTACAGAAGTTGAATATAAAGCCATGTCTCATACTTCTTGTGAACTTATTTGGTTGAGTCATTTTCTCCAAGAAATTGGTCTCACAGTAGAAACACCTATAAGTCTTTTATATGATAATCAGGCAGTCATGCATATAGCTTCCAATCCAGTGTTTTACGAGTGGAAGAAACATATCAAGGTGGACTATCATTTTATTCGTGAGAAGCTTTTGAGTGGTGAAATTGTCACAACGTATGTTAAGTTTGAAGATCAACTTATTAATCTGTTTACTAAATCGTTGGGAAGTGATAGGGTTACTTTTTATATAACATAACATGCCGAGATTATATGATATATATTCTCCAACTTGAGGGGGAATGTTAGATATATCGATATTTTATATATGTACCATAAGGGCTTATGTGTAATTTCATTTATTTTCTAATTTTATATATACCATGGTTCATAGTGAGAAAGTCAAGTTTGACTCCTCCCATTTTCTCCATTATGCTCTTCTCTAAATCCTAATCTAATCTTCGACAGAGTTTACATCTTATTTTTCTTTTATTGCTACCCAATTCATTTGATTGAATTTTGTGTCTTCTCGTCAGAGGGAGTTATCTCTTACAATTTCCTTATCTCTTGTGCTTTCAATTCTTCCTGTAAGTGACCTTTCCACTGTGCCTCTTCAAGTATATCAACGCACTCGTTTCCGAGCACCAACATCTTCTTTACTATCCCCAGATCCATCATAAGTTACTCTTGAGATTCCTTCACATCCATCAGCATCTACTTCTACCTCTAGTGATCTTTCTATTGCCTTAAGGAAAGGTACTCGATCTTGCACTAAGCACCCAATTGCTAATTTTGGGTCTTTTCATCGGATGTCACCTTCACTTCGTTAGTTA
The DNA here is from genome assembly GCF_017979445.1 of Akebia trifoliata. Taxonomy (NCBI): domain Eukaryota; kingdom Viridiplantae; phylum Streptophyta; class Magnoliopsida; order Ranunculales; family Lardizabalaceae; genus Akebia; species Akebia trifoliata. Next base: position 31,846,316 of record NC_141382.1, on the reverse strand, counting down.
GCACTTTCCTTGTCTGCTATTTATGTTTTTACTTCTTATACGTAGGCATTATCCTCCTCTAGGTGAAAACTAGCCATGGATTAGGAGATTGCAACACTTCATCATAATCATACTTGGGATCTATCTCCACTTCCACCTGGGAAGCAGATTGTGGTGTGTAGATAGGTATATATAGTCAAGTATCTTCCTGATGGAGCTGTTGAGAGGTTGAAGGCTTGCCTTGTAGCTAAGGATTACGCACAGACTTATGGGGTTGATTATAGTGAGACTTTCTCTCTAATGGTTTTATTAGATTTCTTATTTTTGTTGCAATGTGTTATGTTTAGCCCCTGTATTAATTGGATAATAAAAATGCCTTTTTACATGGAGAGTTACATAAGGTATATATGGAGCAACCACCTGGATATGTTGCCTCTGGTAAAACTAGACTAGTGTGTCACGTACGAAAGACAATCTATGGTTGAAACAGTCGTCTAGAACTCGGTTTGATAAATTTAACTCAGTTGTTCTCGCCTATGGATTTGCCAGGTCCATAATCACCAAATCGGGGTTTAGAAATAAGTTGGTAAAGGAAAAAAGACAAAAAAATGAAAAAAAAAAAAAATCGAAATAGTGTTAGGACAATGTAATTTTTTCTACCAAGTGGTGTTATCATTTATATCATCAAATCCTATGTTAAACTATAAGAATAAATGTGCTGCCATTATAAAGTGGACGATTAAATTACATTTTTTTGTTTAAAGCGTGACTTTTTCAAAAAGTCGCGATTTATTCGTGATTAAATCGCAACTTTCATTTAAATCGTGATTTATTCGAGATTTAATCACTTGTCTTTAAAATCGCGATTTAATCACAACTTTTTGAAAAAAGTCATTGACTTTGGTGACTATGGCTAAATCTACTTCTGATCATTCAAGGTTTGTGAGGCACACCTCTGGTGGAATTATTGTGTTGATAGTTTGAGGATGATATCATTACTGGAAATGATCCTAGTGGTATCTCAGATTTGAAAACTCATCTAGCTAAACGGTTTCACACTAAAGATTTTGGTCTTCTTTGCTACTTCTTGGGTATTGAAGTAGCTCGTTCTAAAGAAGGTATTAATTTGTCTCAGAGGAAGTATGTTCTGGATTTATTATCTGAGATTGGTACTTTAGGTTCTAAACCAACTGATACTCCCATGGGCTATGGATCCCACTACTAAGCTTGATGCTAAACAAGGGGAGATTTATCTTTGATGCAAAGCTTTACCATAAGTTAGTTGGCAAGCTAATCTACCTGACTGTCACTCGCTTAGATATTACCTTTGTTGTGGGAATAGTTAACCAATTTATGCATGCTTTGCGAAGACTCATTAGGATTCTATGTTTAGGATATTGAGGTATCTAAAGGGTTCACTTAGCAAAAGATTGTTACACTGACATTCACCTCTTATATCCATTACTAGCTTCTCAGATATTGATTGGGTGGGAAGCCAAACTGATCATAAATCTACTTTGGGTATTGTACCTTTGAGGGAGGTAATTTGGTGAATTGGTGGAGTAAAAAATAGAAAGTTGTAGCTCATTCTAGTGTTGAAGCAAAAAACAGGAAGATGGCACATACCGCATATGAGATGCTTCAGGTTCAAAGTCTTCTAAAAGAGATGGGGATTGAAGCTCATACTCCTATGCCTATGTATTGTGATAACTGGGTTACTAGTTATATAACAAGTAATCTAGTATTCCACGAAAGAACCAAGCACATTGAGATTGATTGTCACTTTATTCGTGATATGCTAATGGCTAAGAAGATATCTACTCCCTATATTAGGTCAGAAAATTTGATATAGTGATAGGCATACTTTTGAAGACAAGGAGCTTTCAATTAAAGATCTCTTAATGTCCATTTTGGGGTAATTATTTTTTGGGGGGAAAGTTTACAAAGGGTTTAAAGGGACCTTCTTGAGGATTTTGTTGTTAGGTGGGATTTGGTTTGTAATTTAGAGGGCCTAGGGGTTTTCCTCGTCTCTTTTTGATAAGTTTGTATTTTGGGGTCATCTTGTCCCCTCTATTTTTTTATATAAAAAAAACTTGAACTTCAGAAAATCAGTTCAGAGATGTTCTCACAAAACCATTGTCTAGGTGTTCCTTTTTTAGTTTTTGCACCAAGTTGGACATGTCAGATTTATATGCTCCAGCTTGAGGGGGAGTGTTAAGAGTTATTTAATATTGTGTGGGCCCAATACTTAAGCCCACACGACCAACCACATGTTTTTAATATAAAAGAGAGGTCGAACCCTATTAAGAATGACCTACTCATCTCTTCTCTAGTTTCCTCCTCTCCTTAACCCTAAGCTTCTAACATATGTTTGTGTAAGAGTTTGGGACTCACTATTTGGTATGACTAATTATAATATCTCTTATGCGGAGAGGCAACTAAATTTGGATAAATAAAATGTAAGAAACCGTATTAAGTTAAAACCTAGTTACCAAAAAGTGCTAGGACTAGGCTCTATGTTGGGTGCAAGAGCATCATCAAAAACTATAGATTAAACTATTTTACAATAGGAAGAAGAGCGGAAGTGAATTTCCAAAGAGGGGGCAGCAAGCAAGGTAGAATATTCGTACTACCAAGAGTCAAAATATCACAAATAACACTACTCATGGGGGGAATTGTTTGTATACGCATACACCAGGTAAGCTCATAACCATTTCAGTTTTACCACTCCAATTAGAGGGAACCCCTTGTAATCAATTGAAGGGAGAGGGAAAATTCACTCCCTTGACACTTCTGTTTCAAATTTGAGGGATGAAATACATCCATGAGTCCATCTCAGTGAGGCATAACTCATATTTTCATTGCTTGCCATGCAACAAAAACACTCAGCTTACCAAGAATTTATCGTCTCAGATGTTTTGTTGGTACCCATGTGTCTGACACACAACAACACAAATTAACCAAGAAATCATTAATTTATAAAAGCACTTCATTTTCATTTTACTTTTATATTCTTGGTATGATTTTAATCTATATCAACTTATCCAAAAACAAAGTTTCATCCTGTATTATATACTTATTTCTCGAACATATGAGACTAATTGTACAAAAAAGTTGGCTGAGTTGAAGTTCTTAGAAATTCCAGCAGAGTCCAGTAACGAACTGGCCAGAGTTGAATGGAACTGAAGACTTGATGTGCCTAAAAGTTAAAGCCTTGAAAAACGAGAGATTGATTTTGACCTTGGTTCTGCGGTATGGCTGACTATGTCAATTATTGAAGGATCAGTGCCCCTGTGTGAACACTTCGTAGCTGTGTCCAACATCGCTGCATGGGTACATGTCTTCGTTACAAAGATCATGAAGCAAAACCTGGCTGATAAGCTTGCAATTTTTTGCATCAGCTAGGATTCCATGATGATATGGCACTAGACCTCTTGTTTAGATGCTTGGATCATCAAGATCAAGTTGGCTTTTTAAACTTCATCTGTTACATGCAATTCTCATTTTGTTTCATAAATTTTTTCTTCTACTTGATATTTATATTTCTTAGGGGACAAAAAAACATTGTGTCAGAAAATAGATCAATTAAACTGACTTATCGGAAATAAAAGATAATCAGAGATGGTCGACTTCTATATAAAATTGTCTTGTATGTAGAAATAGTAACAAGGCCCAATAATTACATTACTTTTACATCCCACTGTTCAAAGCTAATTTTGAAACAATGGTACATAACATATGCAACATGTGCAACACGTGCAAACTGCAATTTTTATATTTATATTTACTTATATAAGAACAGATTCAGTAAGAACAAAATGATTGGAGAAGTTATTCACTACGGCTTTTCAGCCTACTCCTTTCTAGTGTAGTTCCGTCAGGGCCGAAGAGAAAGTGTAGTCAGTTAAGCGGCTACTAGCTAACTACGGCTTAACTGACGTCACTACTGATATCAGGTGGAGTTCCGTCATGTTCTGGCCGTATCTTGCTACTGGCGCGCTACTTTCAGCCTACTTATTGATAGTGTAGTTCCGTCAGGGCCGAAGCACGTCAGGTTATTTTGTTATGGGGGGAAGGGGTTGTTGAACTAAAAATAGTGTTCAAACAAAAAGTTATATCAAAGCAAACAAGAAGACTCTTTAGAGGAAATTTTTAGGGTTTGGCACACAACTAATCCGGTAGATGAAAGAATATGTATAGACTATAGAATGCGTCCGCTTGCGATCTTCAAGGGACTTAGGAACAGAATGTAGAGTATTTGACAGCAATGAAATAGATTTCCTTTTCTTTTCTTTGGTATGTCACCTCAACATTCCTTTGTTGTTTTCAGCATTGGCCTTGTTGTAAAATGAAATTTATATTATATACTAAAATAAAATAAACGGGAAAATTAATTAACAGACCCTGGTATAGGGACATCTTTCCAAATGCACTCTGACTTTTGGGGCAGTATCTTAACAACCCAGTCAGTAAAAAAATCTTTCTTAACGCCCCCTTACGCCGATAAAACATAAAACTCAAATCCGAGATCAACGGTTTGAATGGTTCATCTCTTAGGTTCAAACTATGGTGGTTGAAGTTTTTGAGTGTTGATACCACAACTTCGGTTCGAAATCAACCTTCACCTACTAAGTCCTAACCACTAACCTGCTTGATTGTCAAAAAAAAAAAAAAAAAACTGAAACTCAACTCACTTTAAAACTCACCCAATATTCTCCGCACCTGAAAGGTTTTGAAAAGCTACTCCGGCAACCTTGTTTCCCATGATTGCAGGGCCACCACTGTTCCCTGGGTTAATAGCAGCATCGATCTGTATAGCCATGAGTTGAGTTGCACCATGGACATATTGTGTTGGTTCAACTCTGGAAACGACACCTTTAGTGACAGATATATTGTCTCCACCTGCAACCAGTGAGGGTATCTTGTCATCTAGAAGGAGAAATAATTAATCATTATAGTAGGAAAGCATTTCCCCTTACACCATTTCTCCCTGCCACATGTTTCAAAGAATTCTGTGAAAGTTCATATGGCAGAACTTCGTGAATCCTAATATACAGCTGAACCCAAACAGATTTGTCTTCCAAATTGCAGAATAAACCAAATGCCTCCAATTCTTTAACCGTTTCCAATATAAAAATCTGAACTATAAAAAATAATTCCTTATTTAACAGCAATTGACTTAAAGAATTCCAAATATTATTGGGTCTGAACAAGGGGCGTTCGTAAAAGGTAGACAGATATTGGATGGGATACTCTTTGCAAACAAGTGCATGGACTCAAGACAAAAGGAGGGTAAACCAGGATTGGTGTGCAAATTAGACCTCCAAAAAGCTTAAGATCACGTCAATTGGACATTTCTTAAGACATCTTGGAGTGGATGGGTTTCGAGGGAAGGTAGATTGAATGGATAATGTTAAGGGTGACTTCACCTTCCTACTCGATTCTTATAAATGGAAGCCCAGCGGGCCATTTCGAGAGCTCACGGGGGTTGAGGCAAGGGGATCCATTGTCTCCTTGTCTATTTGTATTGGTGACAGAAGTATTAGGGAGGATGGTTAAAAGGGCAAGGAGTATTGGTGAGTTGTCGGGCTTTCAAGTGGAAAATGGTGGCTTTTAAATGGGGAAGAGGGGAGAGAATTCGTTTTTGGGAGGACAGCTAGTGTGGTAATTCATTACTCTCTACACAATTCCCAAGGCTATATGCGTTCTCTCTAAAAAATGGGAAAGTGATTGCCGAATTTCTGAACAACTCTACGAACGAGCGTGCTTGGGATTTTGGCTTTAAAAGGAATTTAAATGATTTGGAAATTCAAGAGTTGGCAGTATTGATATTCAAGCTTGACCAATCCTTATTGGAGAGGGCGAAGCATGATAAAAGGGTATGGATTTGTACAAAGAATGGAAATTTTTTGGAAAGTTCATTTTGCGAGTCGATTTCACAACAAGGAGTTCATTCTTTCCCAGTGGGCCATTTGGGGTCACAAAGTTCCTTAAAAGGTATATTTCTTTATTTGGTTGGCAGCATTGGGTAAAATTCTCTCATTTGATAATCTTATGATTAGGGGATTTGTGGGTCCAAATGTTTGTTTTTTGTGCTTAAAAAGTGGGGAATCGATTTCTTAGTAGTTGATTCATTGCCCTATGGGGGCGAAGGGTATGGATTTATTTCTTGTACCTGTTCAAATGTTCTAGGGTGTTTCCTAACTCAGTTTTATTTATTTTTCAAATTTGGAACCAAAATCCTTTCGTGGGTAAGAAAAGGTACTTATGGTCTATTACCCCCTTTGTTGTGTGTTAGGAGGTTTTGGCAAGAAAGGAACAGAAGAGTTTTCAATAGGAAGGTGACGATATTTCAAGATGTTATCATGGAGGTGTTGGGCCTCATGTGTTTTTTGGAGCAAATTGGAGGCGAATTTTAAACGGGTGTTCTTTGATGATTTCGTATTTAGATGGGATGATATGTGTGATAATTAGTTGTTTTTTAATTTTTATCTTAAGTGTTTTTTATTTTGCAATGTTTGCTAATGTTATACCATGGCTAGTTATCCCAACTAGTCGTTTTTATTACAATTGATCTGCTTATTAAAAATAATTGAGTTAAAGATTTATCAATTTTAAATTGTGTCCAAGTAGATAAAAATGACAACTATAAAAGAAAACACCAAACATGATGTAATCCAGATCAGAGGTCCCTCAATTCCAATATTTTGCATGCCCTGCCTAAACGCACCACGGAAAAGGAAGCAAGTTAAGGTTTTTTGTCTGTATTATTTTAGAAATAACTGTCTTTCACATAAATTGATGATGGAATACTTTTGGCCATCCTATGTTCCAGGGCTAAGTGGTGATGATGATGATGATTTTTTTTTTCTTTTGTGGGGTGGGGGGGACTATGATCTTTGTAGTGCATTAGCCATTAGCCTTAGGCATGATTCAAAGTATCATTTTGTGTCCCCAAGGGGTATGGAAGGCAAGATGGAGAAGTTAATGAGAGATTTTCTTTAGAATGACAAAAGGAGCAATAGAAAGTACCATATGGTCAAGTGGAAAATTATTTGTTCTCTCAAGAGAAATGGGGGTTTGGGGATTAGAGTTCTAAAAAGAACCATTTGGGCCCTCTTGGCCAAAAGGACTTTGACGGTTTGGGGAGGAAAGAGAGAGCTTGTGGAGAAAGGTAATCACGTCCAAATGGGGAGAAGGCTAAAGGTGCATATGGGAGAATGGGGAGGAGGCTAAAGGTGCATATGGGTGTAGTGTTTGGAAAGGAATCTTAATAGTGTTGCATGAGTTCAATAAAGAAATAAGATTTAAGGTTGGGAAAGGGGACAAGGTTCGTTTTTTAGAAGATAGATGGTGTAGAGAGAAGAGTAATAGAAAGAGAATCGTACAACCCCAATGAAGGCTGGAAATTGTATATATAATAATAATAATAATAATAATAATAATAATAATAATAATAATAATAAGAGTGAAAAGACATAAATGCCCTTATAAAGGGAAAAAAACAAAAAAACTAAACATAAAGATATAAAACCTAATCATAACATATTCCAATACTCCCCCTCAAGCTAGAGCAAATATATCAACTAAGCCCAACTTGCCAAGATGAGAGTTAGTAACAGAAGGACTAACAGACTTCATAAGCATGTTAACAAGCTGATTTGAAAAAGATATGAATATTGTCTGAATGACACCAGATCAAACTTTCTCCCTAAGAAAGTGAACATCAACATTTATATGCTTGGTTCTTTCATAAAGGACAGAGTCAGAAGCAAGAATAATAGGAGACTTATTGTCACAAAACAAAATAGAAGAACCAGAGACAGGAAATCCAAGCTCTATCAGCAAAGATCGAAGTCAAATGAGTTCACATATACCAAGGGCCTAACCCGATACTCAGTTTCAGTAGAAGAACCGAAAACCACACTCTATTTCTTATTTTCCCACGAGATCAGGTTAACACCATAGAAAGTACAGAAACCAGAGGTAGATTTCTTATCTATAATAGAACCAACATAATCAGCATCAATGAATCATGACAAATGAGGTTGAACAGTGGATGAATAAAAGAGCTCAAGACCTGGACACGACTTCAAGTAACGAAGAATACGATAAACAGAATCAAGATGAGAAGTACGCAAAGCATGCATAAACTGACTAATCACACTAACCGCAAAAATCAAATCTGATCTAGTGTAAATCAGATAAATCAGACGGCTTACGAGTCTCAAGTAGGAGGAATGATCAAATAATAGATCATCAGATTTGGCATGAAGGCGATGATTCTAATCCATAGGAAAAAAAAGCAGAACGACAAGCAAATATGACAGTATCCTGAAGAAGACCCAATGTATATTTACGCTGAGATAGCAAAATACCACAACGAGAGCGGACTACTTTTATCTTTAAAAAGTACTTGAGAGAACCCAGGTCTTTGACCTCAAAAATACTACCAAATAACATCTTTACCCTCTCAATCCAATGAGCATCATCTCTAGTCAAGATAATATCATCCACATAAACCAGAACAATAATACAGCCATCTGATCTTCGACGAATAAACATGTATGATCTGAATGGCATCTAAAGAACTCCATAGATAAAATGACCTCAGAAAAGCATTGAAACCAAACTCGCGAGGATTGCTTCAGGCCATACAGAAATTTGAGAAGGCGACGTACCTTCCCAGAATACTCCTCCTAAAGATGGAACCTAGGAGGAAGGTCCATATAGATAACCTCAGTCAACTCACCATTCAAAAAGGAATTATTCACATAAAGTTGGTGAAGAGATCATGCGTGACACGCAATTAAAGAGATAAGAAGGCAAACAGTAGAAAGTTTAGCAACAGGAGCAAAAGTAGCACCAAATCCTTTCCTAGAGTACGTAAATCCCTTAACAATAAGGCGGGCCTTGTATTGATCAACTGTATCATCCACAAAATACATGACAGTGAAAACCATTTACAATCAACAGTTCGCTCCCCAGAGAGAATGGGAACAAGCTCCCAAGTATGGTTTTTCTGTAAAGCATTCATCTCAACAGTCATAACAGCAGTCCACTAAGGATCTCGTAAAGCCTCTAAAATAGATTGAAGAACTCGAATAGAATCAGTAGCAGCAAAGTAGGCCTAATAAGAATATGAGAGTTCCTGATAGGAAACAAACTAGGCAATAGGAAACAAACTAGGTAATAGGATGATGAATAACTTACCCCCGCTTACTTTTGCGAAGTGCAATAAGAGAGTAAGATACAGAAGGAATAGGAGCATGGGTAGGAGAGAATATACCTGAGTCCAAGGAGGGGGTTGACAAGGTTAGAGAGGGGCGAGGGCGACGAAAGTAAACCTGAAACGTTGGTGAAGATGGAGAGAAGACCAGAGAAGGTAGCACTACATGAGAAGGATGCTGCAAAGAAAAACAGTTTTATAAAGAAGAAGTGGTAGGAAGTAGGGAATATTTTCAAAATAGGTTACATCGAGAAAATGTAACACCGATAACCCTTCGACATAGAGGAGTGGCCTAAGAAAACACACCGAACGGCTTTGTCACCTAATTTCGTACGATGAGGGGTCCTGTCCTGAACAAAATAAGTGCACCCAAAGACTATGGGTATAATAGGAAAGAGAGTGACATCAGGACGGAGAACATATAGAGGTACCTAACTCCCTAAGGTGCGACTCAAAATGCGGTTAAGAAGAAAAATCGTGGTGAGGACCGCCATATTCCAATTTAACTTAAGAATATGCATTCCTCAAAGAAGGCAACGGACAATGTTCATAAGGTGGCGATTCTTACATTCCGCCACCCCATTCTACTCAAAACTGTAAGAACAGGTCAACTGGTGAAGCATACCATGCTTATTAAGATGAGATCGAATCCCATCAATGATATATTCCCCTCCGTTGTCGGACCGAAGCACGCATTAAATAGACCCAAATACAACGAGAATAATCATTTATAAATGTAATATAATATTGATGACCAAGAAAAACAGTAATAAGGGAAGGTCCCCACACATCAGAATGAATCAAATCAAACATTGTATTAAATCAATGCATACGAGGAATATATGAAGTACGTGTATGTTTAGAAAACTCACATACATAGCACTGAAACTTATGTTCACTACAAGAATGTTTTTAAAACAAGAAATAAATAACATAAATGCTAGAAATTAGCATGTTCTAAGCGAACATGCCATAAGTCTAAAGACTGAGAAGAAAATGTACGACTCCCAATTTGGCGTAATGCAAAGTTAGAGAAAACAAAAGAGCAATATGGAAACTATCATTTGTCATAGGTGCGACGTAGGAAAATGTCCTTGAGCAATGGCATTTGTTGCAACTTCATGTATGATAAGCTTTGATCAAGATCCATTAGGTAATTGTTTTAGTTGAGAATGTCCTTTTCCATCAACTACTGTCATTTCAACAAATTGATTGTGCATGCACGCTAGATCATCAAATGTCCAGTCAATTTAAACGACATTGGGTTTCATCATCATTTCAAAATTTAGGGTTGGGGAAAAAAGAAGGAAACTATGACTATTTCGATTATTTCAAATTTGTTGGAGCAGTTTCGTGGTCATTAGGGTGGACACCCTAGAATTGTGCAGCTTTAATTCCAAAATTCAAGCAAAACCACCTCTATAACCCAGACCTTAAGAACCCAAATACCTGGGTGATTAAATACCTAGGTGATTGGGATCATACTTCACGTATCCATGTTCATCTCGAACGGCAAGATCCTGATCGCGATTGTATTACTAACCGACTTTCTCAGGATCCATTTTATCAGAACAACCAAATTTGCTCATCAGATGATCAAATGGACTTTGTCGTCATCTCCAGATCGGCCCAAAACCTCAAATTACGTAATTGCATATCCAAAAGGCTACATTTTCCCCTCTATCAAAAACACAATGCATCCATGCAACACCGAACCATTTGAATAACATATTCATGTGATCGACAAATCTTACTCTCCCAACAGTCAAAAACCTCTATATATCAAGTAGCGTCTTTAGATTCCATCAATTGATCCTCCATCATAGCCCTGAGTACAAATTACCCACCTGATATGCTGATCCCTGTACCTACGAACCTAATTTTTCCTCTTGTTCATTGCACCCATGCAATGGAAATCAGATCCAGGTATGCCAATATATAAAGAATGTTCATACGATCTAACTGCATTCCAGTTCTGACAAACTCAAGCAATAATCCCTTTTTTGAGAGACTAGAATTTTAGGTGGAAAGCTAAAATGTGAATTTGACCAGGATCTAACTATCAAATTGACCCGCATATGGAAAAAATCATACTCCTCCCATCAACAACCTTGAAGTACATGAGTACAATCATAATCAAAGCATGCCTAGAGGGCCGAATTTGGAGGGTGTATGATTTGAGGTATGTGTGTACATTGAAGTATAACCCAAAAGTAAATAACACAAAAGTTACATTGCTATGGCTCGTTTTTAGACCCACAGGAGCTAGGAATTAGAATTCCACCTCCCCAACCTTCTATAAATTAAAGCCCCCTTTTTAATTCAAAAGACACAATCACAGTCAATCCTCTCCAAGTTTGATTAATTTTTAGAGACCCATAAGATTTTTAAGAAATTACCAAAAAAAATCCTAATTTTTTTCAAACCCCCAACCCGTGGAAAATTCCTAAATATTTACTCAAGTTTTAAAAGAGTACTAAAATACCCTTTTAACCCCTTGAAGCCCCCAAGTACAGAAGTTCTACTGAAATCCAGATTTCTAAAGATCCTAAAGCCCTGAAGTATCAAAGTGCAAGGGCCAATGTTGTAATCGTATCATATTGTCTTTAATCATGTGTGAAGCTTTTCAACTGCCCCTTTTCTTTTTCATTCTTCATTTTCTATTTTGGATAAGCAAGGGTGGCGGTGGGTTTTGATCACAGGCTTGTAGTATTACCACACACAAATTTACCAACTTACCACTATATATATAGATATATATATATATTTCCTCCAGTTTTCAATATTTTCTTTTATTTTTTTCCTCCATTTCATCCATTATGTCAATGCTAGTTGCTATTTATAGCATAAAGTATGAAATGGAAGGAAATCATTTACCTATTTTTTTGGGATCTTGGTACAATTATCAATATATTATTTCTGGTTAAAAAGAATCACAAGAACCAACCAATCTGATTCAGTTCCAAACCATTTTGATTTCTTACATAATTTACCATCAAATATTAGTCACAACTCAAAGCCACTATGTGATTCTTGTTTTATCTCCCACAGCAACAATAGGTGTCTTTGATTCTACTAAACTCAACCATAAAGAAATGACTAAATAATAGCAAAGCCTTGATGATCAAACAACTTCATTTCCTGGAACCAAAAAATAAAATGTACCTTCTAAATGAAGCATGGCCTGCTCTAAATAGAAAAGGAACCGAAAAGAATAAATAAAAGAGAGAGGAAAAAAGGGAAATCCCATTGCTTGAAAATAACTTTGAATTCATTCATCCAAGGTTAGATTCCAAACCTTGAGGGTATCCAACAACAGCTACTGCTTCCTGCAAAAATGGAATGGCACCAAGCTCCAAAAAGTTCATTCCCTTCCAAAACTCTTCACTTTCAACAATGAGAATAGCCAAATCACATTCATGTCCAACAGCTAGAATTTCTGCTCTATACTTGGTAGGAGAACCATGCTTTCTCACAAGAACAAATGTATGATCAGCTACTACATGAGCATTTGTAAGAATCCTTCTCCCAGCAAGAACAAATCCTGCATAATCATTGTAAAGGCATTGAGTTTAAATAAGACAGCACTAGGATGAGATTGTTTTCAAAAAAAGAGGACACACATCAGAGCTACTTCTGATATGAAAAATTCTCCATCGAATGAGGATGCTTGGGTGTGGACCAGGACTCGTATGAAGTCTTTATCACCAAATCATTATATTAGTCTTTGTCTAGTTAGTGTTTCTCCTCCTTGTAGCCACATGGATTTTCATATCCGGACTACTACATTTGGAGTTGCCACCATTCATGAATTCAAATGAGTGTCAATTGAGTTTGAATAGTCACCCTTAAAAGATTTTTCCTTAAAAAACATTTTTAAAAGAAAGTGACGCCAACTTGGTCTTGAACCAAAAGATTGAGGTAAGAAGGCTTGCCTAAAGAAGGGGAAGGTATTAGGCACTCCCCTCCTCTTTTCTATCTTTCGACTGTAACCTTAGACTTTGCCAATTTAGGAATGCCTTCAGAAAAATCCAAAACTTAAAACAGGTCAACTTTTAAGAAAACTTAATCTTAAAAGAGTGTTGTCCCAGCAGGATAATAGGAAAAAAAATCAGCTACTAACCCATGCTAGATGAATAATTTCCTTTTTGATTGTACATGTGAGGCAAGTGTGTGAAATGAGAGTAGAAGTGCAACCTCTTATTGGAGCCACTACCTTCATCCAAGCCTTTTCCGAACGAAGCATGAGGTGGGGTGCGTTTAGAAATGTACAAAATCAAGTAAAATGGGTTCTAAAACCTAAACGTGCCGTCCCTCACCTTTCCGCCTAGACCCTCACATGCATGCAACACGCAAAGAGGAATCGAAGTTATTTAGGTAAGTAGGTGTAAGGAAATCCGGCGGCTCACATCAAAATCATATTCTAATTAAAGATGGGAATTAGATAGAAGAAGGGAGGGAAAATGCAAGTGCAAGCCTTACACTAATCCTCCCACGTGAGTTTACAAACTCTATCCCAATTGAACAAAATCCTCAAAGTAAACCCCTCTCATTTCCTTAAAAATTTACACCAAAAGAACAAAGAGTAAAGAATCGAGTTAATAGTATCTTCCACCGTGCCCTCCTTATCTTCGAAGATTCTCCCAGAGCTCGAACCAAATTCCCTAAACTATAGCAAAAAGAGACAAGCTCCACAAGGTCCGCTTAAAATTGGTGAACGAGTTACCCAACTGGGACCACTGAGCACAGATTTCAATAGGCTTTCTTTGCTTTATCAAAGGTTTTCAGAAATTTGGTAAAATTTCTTTACTTTTTCAAAAAGTCCTTAACTTTGAGAATGAATGGGCTATTTATAGCCATTCCAAGCTTGGGCGCAAGGTATCTGGTTTTTCGAGACCAGACAAGAAAAAATGTTCTTTGTCCAGCTTCTAAAACCGGACAAAGTGTTGCAAATCAAGTTTTCAAGACCAAACAACACACTCATAGTGAAGTCCATATTCCAAAGTCAGGTTAGAGTTGTTGGGTGCTATTTTCTTCATTCCTATAATGGTTGGTGACTATTGGTTGCCTGTAGGAATTGCAGAGGTAGACTTATAGGAAACATTGACCGTGAAACACTGAATGTTTTGGGAATGTATTGGATTGTATTGAAATGTATCTACTGATTCGCTATATATTCTTTCATTGACCAAAACATCCATTCGATTCGACATTTTAAACCTTGGGTCATCAAAAGCATATTTGGTTTGTTGTTTTATTGGTGCAAGAATTTTCGAGAATTTGGGGATTCATTTTTTAAGATTTTTATATTTATGTGGGAATCTGTGATGAGCAAGATGTAGATATTTTTATATTTATACTATTTAAAAATAAAAATAAAAACCTAAATGCATCATGAGAGAGTCTAAAGGATTCAATTTGATGATGAAGTCAGAAAAAAAAAAAAAAAAAAAAGTGCCAAAGAATGAAAAGGTTGACATATTCAACTTTTTTAATATTTATCAATGGGACATTGGAAATAAGTGAATAATTAATATCTAAGTTGCGTTCTTCTGATTTTCGAATTATATAAACAACAGGAAAATTAAAATGTAGAAATATGTGGGGAGGGATTGAAAATAGAAATAGATAAATTGAGAAAAATAAAAGTTAGGGGTGTACGTATTATGATTACCAGAACCCATAGTTTCTCGCTGAGACTTGTTCTGCCATGGAAGGAAATAGTTGGGACTACTTGACACCGTGAATATCTTCACCACTGAGTCCAGAGCCAACTCAATGGCCGCATACGCATTTGTGTATCCAACAATTTCTTCACTATCCGAAAGTGGAAATGAACTATTATTGTTATCCAATAACTTATTGGTATTGGTTACAGAAGAACAAGTACAGTACAAGGAGGTGGTACTAGTACTAGACTTATAGGGAGAGTGAGAGTGAGAGTGAGAATGAGTGAGGGTTTGGTCAGAAATGGGAACAAGAGAATGGATGAGGAGGGGACGACCAAGACACCACATCTTCCGAACTGTACGGATACACGGAGAGAAGAGCATGGTTCGTTCGGAGTCTTCTCACTTCTTGTGGGTCTCTCGAGTCTGAATGAGAGCGAGAGAGCGAGAGAGGGCTTGGCAAATGGCGAAGGACATGAAAACTCTGTTGATCCAACTTAGAACTACAACGAGTCAGCAAGTTCAAACCCTAGTTCACTCGGGCTGGGTTCAATTTGACTAGGGTTGGCCTTAGGAGTTAGGACTGCAAATTCGGGCGGGATGCCCAACCACACTTGACAAACGCCAACCCGTGCGTTTGCCCAACCCAAGGGATGTTGGCGTGGTTGATCAGATTGGTCGGCTCATTCCTCATTAATATTAGATAAATTAAGTAATAATGATGGTTTATTTAAAAATAAGTGGTATGTAGAAAAAATGTAAACTTTACAATTATTTGTCCATGAAAATATGATAATGATTAACTAAAACTTGAAATGTGAATTGTGAATAAGATAAACAGATATTTAAAAATATTTTTTAATTATAACCATATTAGGTTTAAGTCCAGGCAATCCAATTTCTATGCCCGAACCTACCCGATTTATTGCGGCCAAAAAGATATTTGCCCAAACTCAAATCCTAGCTAATTGTGCTCAAACCTAACCCAAAGTCGGGTTGAATCCATCAAGTTCAAGTTTGACCCGTCCTAGTTGGCCTTGTGAAGCCCATTTCTGTCACACTCCGAGATAAGGACACACGTCCTTTTTGATCTAATGGGCCTGATCAAAATATTAGAAGTTAACTCTAGGATCTGAAATTGTCATGGGACGAATAGTATAGCATCCGTCGAGAAAACTATCGAACTCAAAAGAACCACATAATTATCCCCGAAATCAAGTCACCCGAGCCAAAGTAAAAAATCATAGTTCGGAGGTCAGCAAGTCTGATCAACCGAGAGAGCATTTCAGAATGAAGTTTCATTAGTTAGGGTGGGTAAATCTCGGTCATAATGAGACAAAGAATTTATGACAGTCAAAGCTTGATCATGCGTCAAATCTTCACATTAAATGTGATATCCACAAGTAGTTATCAGAATAATAATGACAGTAACATTCTCTGACTTACCAACCCTACAAACAGTGAAATCAAATCAACTAAATAATTAATACGTTGAGACACTACTTGTCGACGTTGAATGCTAGCATTTATGAGGCATAAGGCACAACAACCAAGGGCAGAAGCAGCAGCACTCGTCCATCTCAGACCCCACGTGGCAAGAACTATAAAACCTTATCTCAAAGATTGAAGGAGGGTTAAGAAAAATCAATTCCTCACACACCTGAAACAAATAATCACTCTTCAACCCACTATTCATCATCTTCCCCATCTCAGACCTCCACCATTTCTTTTATTTTTCATATATTTTATTAACTTAATCTTTAGAAAAACTTTGGTGAGCCTCACCCTTCTTCTTTCAACCTTCAAGGATAAGAAATCTACCTTATCAACGACGTCCATATAGAAAGGTCAGGAGATCAAAAGTCTCGAGAGTAGAGTCAGAGGATCGTAGATTAATTAACTTTTTCAAGAATCCCACACATCTCGAGGTGTGGAAGCCCTAAAAAGCCTCCACACTTTTGACGTTGTTCGTGGGAAGGTGATACCACACAGTCTTCATACTCAACTTAAGGAACCACAGTACAACCTAATAGAGTAAGGAGATCAAATAACCTACTTGCAACGGGAGAATACCAACCTAAGGGCACATTTAGAAGCTTTAGCAAGCGACCAGCTACAAGAACAACAGACAGTGTATCCAACCACAAGAACACCAGCAACAAAAACACAGTACCAAGCATGGGCAACAGATTTAGGGCCTAGGGAACTTTTCCCCTCAATAAGCCACGTAGATGAAGCAGTAGCACAAAGAATATCGGATATGGTATATACCCCAGAACTTTTATCAAGCTTGGTCAAGCCGAATTACTCCCTTATGAAACTCGAGGAGAAAGGCCTTCATCATTATGATATTTCAATCATACCTGAAGCTACATCGGGAGATATCAATGAGGTTATGATGAAACAACTTGATGATGAGTATAGTAAGGCACGTTAGGTGGTGTTGAGAGACTAATCTACTTCATCAGTTAGTCCTGTCAATATGATGAAGTACTCGAAGCATCAAAAGAATGGGGATAACATTGGCATGCACCACTCGGAAGATAAGGCCCGATATCTAAGCACATGCAATTGAAGTTATCGATAATACCACCTCAAGATTGCGCCATCAACTCATACCTATCAGGAAGTCTTATTGATAATAAACATTTTTGCGTAAATTTTTAACATGGGTATGTACCAAATTAGACATAATAATAAATACACCCTCGGAAAAAGCAATATCACCGAGTTCATTTTTCAAACTCCAACAATGTGTTTATGTGTATGTTGTAACATTAATACCGAGTAGTTTTCAACACTCATATATCTGTGAGTAACATTAATACCGAGTAGTTTTCAACACTCATATATCTGTGAGTAACATTAATACCGAGCTCGCCCTTGAAGCATTGTCCAACTCTAAGAAAGGCAAGATTGATAATAGCATCACACGAGGTCATTTAAAACACACTCGTGTGACTCTAAGAGAGGTAGGACTGGTAATAACAACACATCAAAGTCGTTTAAAACACATTCGTGTGACTCTATGAAAAAAAAACTGATAATAACAACACACTGAGGTCGTTTAAAACACATTGGTGTGATTCAAAGTAAGGCAAACTCATTTATAATAACACACTGAGGTCATTTAAAACACACTAGTGTGATTCTACGTAAAACAAACCTAATAATGACAACACACTAAGGTTGTTTAAAACACACTCGTGTGATTCTAAGTAAGGCAAGCCCGATAATAGTAACACACCGTGGTCGTTTAAAATAGACTCACATATCCAAAAGAAATATCCGAGTAACATTGCACCAAGGTCATTTATAACACACTCATGTTGTTATAGGCAAAAAAAATCTAGGAAAGGCAAATCTGAGCAACGAAAAAAACACTGAGATATCACTCAAAACAAGCACGTGTAACCCTAAATAAAACAAAACCGAAGTCCCAAAAGTATACCATGTTTAATGCTCAGGGGAAAAAAGTCTAATATCCTTGAAGTAAACCAAGAATATCTCCACTACAACATGACAACAACCTAGAGTTTTCTAAGCATTAAAAGGAAAAAAAAAATATAAAATGTCCAAATATAAACAAAAAATAAAAAATAAAAGAAAACATGATGAGGAAATATGATAATTGAGAAGTAAATATTTTTGTTTATTAAAATCAAGGCAATTTACAAAATACTTAAGGCATACCCTGGTGATACGAGGTCATACAAAGTATACTTAAAGAGAAGAAAAACTTCATTACATTAATAAATAAAACATCTATTTTTTTAAGGTTAAGTTCTGCTAAAAAGGAATCACCGAGCTTCAAGGTACCTGCAATAAATTTATTTTCCTTAGTGGTACTCAAAAACCATGGTGTGCTCATACCCTCTTCTTCTTTGGAAGATTTCAAAAGGCACAACGTGCATCTATGGTGACGGACAATTGCAAAAGGAGGTAAATTGCATTTGATGAGGAAATGACGTCATCTAGTGGAACATAGGGTATGGCGCCATCTATCTTTTATATTTTTCCTTCCAAAGAAGCTGTTACCAAAACCCTTACCCTTATCAAACACGTTGTGCCCAAACCTTTTCGAGTGGAAGCCACGACCTAGACCATGTTGTAGTCAAAGTTGTCGTCCCCTTCCAATTATATTTAATTTGCAAGCAACATCTTGAAAGAAAGGTCAGACACTTTACCGTACCAAGCGCATCGTTGTCTACTCAAGGATGGAACTGAAAAAGTTGTAAAGGGCTAAAATCAAAGTTTGAAGTAGAAGATGATGCAGATACGATGTCGTGCGTGCTATCAATGAGAGTGAGAGGGCATGTCATCGCTATTGATGTCTTCACCATTGGGACACATTGAGCAAAAAAAAAAAAAAAAAACGCTCCCCATAACCACGTGGTCCCCTTGCATTTATCACAAACACTACTAGAAAGAAGGTTGAATCTACTACCCAAGATAAATAATTTTATGTTCGTAAGATATATTATTTCTTTAAAGCATTGATATCATATAAATTATGACATCATATTTTTCCTTTATAAACAAAGTTTCAGATAATGATGAAGTAAAAGGATTAGATGAGGACACAGTTAGCAACCATGAGCCATTATATTTTTCATAATGTGAGTATTTTTCTAGTTTTTATGCTTTTGGTTTGTTACATTCAAATATAAGAGTTTTACTAGGTGATATTTTATGAGTTATCAAGAAATAAAACATACCCTTGTTCTTCTTGAATTTATGAGATGTTAAATGACCTCATATTGATGACACTACAAAAACGGCGTCTTTTTGCGGCAGAACGTTAGCGGCGTTTTCAACATAACCGCTGGGTATACCATAAGAATAACGGCATTTTTTTGGAAACGCCGTTAATTAATTTGATTAATTTATTAAATTATAAAAACGATTTAGCGGCGGTTATGATGTGCCGCTAATACGCATGAAACAACCGCTGGTAATACCATCAAAATAACGGCGGTTTTATACAAACGCCGTTAATTAATTTGATTAATTTATTAAATTATAAAAATGATTTAGCGGCGGTTATGATGTGCTGCTAATACTTAGGAAACAACGGCAGTTTATACATAACCGCTGGTAATACCATCAAAATAACGGCGGTTTTATACAAACGCCGTTAATTAATTTGATTAATTTTTAAATGTATTTAAAACGATTTAACAGCGGTTGTTATGTGTCGCTATAGATAGGAAACAACGGCCGTTGCTAAATAACCGCTGGGAATACAATAGAAATAACTGCGTTTTTAAAAAATGTTGTTAATCAATTCGATTAATTTTTAAATGTATAAAAAACTAGTTAACGGCGGTTATGTTGTGCCGTTAATACATAAGAAACAATGGCAGTTTCCACAGAACCGCTGGGAATACTAAACAAATAACTATACAAATGCCATTAATTAAATAGATTAATTTTTAAATGAATAAAAAACGAGTTAACGACGGTTGTGATGTGCTGTTAATACTAAAGAAACAACGGCAGTTTTATAGAACTGCGGGTAATACTTATAAATAACGGTGTGTTTATAACCGCCGTTAATTTGATCGAATATTTTATATATACATCTATTAAAAGATTTAACGGCAAGCATAAAGTGCCTCTAATACACAAGAAGCAACGGCATTTTTCTATTAAACCGTCGGTAATATTTAAAATATAACGGCAGTTTATGGAAACGCCGTTAATTCGCTCGAATATTTTTAATGTATAAAAAAGATTTAACTTATGAGTTCCCTGGGTACTCCCCAGATCGCGAGTACTGATAGATATTGGGTCTACCAATCGGCCTTCTTTAATAGGGCACTCAATCAATCTCCTTTTATATCGATTTTCATTAAAGGGCTGGGAAGAAAACTACAAGAGAGCTGTTGAGTGGAATGTGTATTACCGTTGGGTTAATGGTGCTGTAGCAGTGGTAACTGCAGTAGCACCGACCGCAATGGGAACAGTCTTCATGTGCCACTAATACACATGAAACAACGGTTTTTTTCTTAATAATCGCCGATAATTTAATCCGATCATTCTTTTTAATTAATTAAATTTATAAAATATGTTTTACATCGTTTTTTAAATGTCGGTAATTCAATTTTGAATGGTAGTAATTAATGATTCGTCGTTAACACATTTAGTTTGTTTGGGTATAAATGGCAAAAATTTTCTTTCGACATATCAATTGACTCAACTCCTCATCTCGACTGAGTCATCCAAAAAATGAACCACCTTGGATTAGAAATTGAACCAATTTAATCAACTATATATATTGTTTAGGAGATGTATTTTAAAAATACTTATATGTTAAATATATTTGGATAGTTTTATATATTCGAATCCTTATCGGATACGGATTCGGATATTAACATTTCGAATCCTTATCGGATACGGATTCGGATATTAACATTTCGAATCTGATAATATCCGAATCAAAATAATATATTATATTATTTTATTTTATTTGATTAATTTTTTTTATATAAATAATATAATAAATAATAATTATTTTTAATAATGAAAATAATTATATTATCCTTTCAGATATCGAATAATATCTGATTCGAATTCAAATTCAGATATTAGATAAAAATTTCGGATTTGGATATTACTACCTCCGAACCAATAAGCATCCATTGACAGCCTTACATTGAGTTGAATCTCAACTCATTTAAATGGGATAAAAAAAGAGAGTTTCTATTGTCACACCAACTTTTGCTAATGCCACCCAATTCATATGTAAATAAGGGAGTTTCTATTGTAACACCAACTTTTGCTAACGCTACCCAATTCATATGTAAATCAGAGAATTATCTATTTTTTTAGAGGCGTTTTGGTTGTGAATCGCCACCAACACAGCAACACTGCCGGCAATTTGCGGGAAATCGTCGAAGAATCACGAATTTTTGGCGCCAACATTTCATTTTATTCCTCTCTCCCTCTTACACTGTACATCTTCCTCTTTCATTCTATCTTCCTCTCGCACTCTCTCTGTCTATAACGCACTCTCTCTGTCCATCTCACTCTCTCGCCCTAACTCCTAATCTCTCCTTCTCACACCCTCTTCATCTTTGTTGCGGTTTTTATCCCTACGAAAGGCGTAGAAGCTCAACTCATTATGGGTTTTTTTTACCAAGGCTCTCTAGATTTGAGGTTTGTAAAGATTTTGCTTTTTAAACCTCATTTACTATGATAAATCCCATTTACTTCGTCTTAAATATTCTTTTTTTTGTGAATTTTTGAGTTTTTGTTCATTTTCTTCATAGAACTATGAATGTTTTTGGTAAAATTTTTACTTGAATGCTAGGTTTTGTGTAGAATCTTGAGGAATTTTTACTATAAATGTTTTTTACTTGAATGCTAGGTTTTGTATACAGGTTTCAGAAAATCTATGGAGGAATTTTTTGATTTTTGGTTAATAATTAAGGATTAAATTTTATGGCATTTGTTGTGTTTCTGGTAATTTGATCTTTAAAGATACCCAACTTATATGGGGTATTATTGAACCAATTTTTTTTTTCATGAATTTTGGAGTTTTTGTTAATTTTTTTTATAGAATTATGGATTTCTTTGGTAAAATTGTTACTTGGATGCTGGATTTGGTGTAGAATCTTGAATTGGGTATGCTTATACAGGTTTCAGGAAATTTATGGAGGAATTTATTAGTTTTTGATTAATAATTAAGGGTTAAGTTTTATGGGATTTATTTTGTTTCTGGTAATTTGATCTTTAAAGATACCCAACTTATATGGGGTATTATTGAACCAATTTTTTTCATGAATTTTGGAGTTTTTGTTCATTTTTCTTTATAGAACTATGGATTTCTTTGGTAAAATTGTTACTTCGATGCTGGATTTTGTGTAGAATCTTGAATTGGGTATGCTTATACTGGTTTCAGGAAATTTATGGAGGAATTTTTTAGTTTGTTATTAATAATTAAGGGTTAAGTTTTATGGGATTTATTTTGTTTATGGTAATTTGATATATAAAGATACCCAACTTGTATTGGGTATTATTGTTTACTAGTTTATATTATAGCGTGAACTTGTATCTACTTCTTGAGGGTTGATTTTGTTGTGATTTTGTTACTCTAGGTTCCAACAATGGCGTTCATATGCAGGATCAAAACCAATAATGCTGCCTTCCTTGGCAAAGCTATCTCCACTACAAGACAAACCTGTAAAGAAGAGCACACAAATCTGATTGTAGTTCACTCATAAGAAGACCAATACATTGAACAAGATTGATAGCAACAAAGGATAGTCCATCATCCCATATCGATAAAATGAACCTGGTGCTGTTTTTTTAACCCAAATTAAGCTGAAAGTTTGACAATAACATGCTAGCCAATAATTTTCTTGTACAATTAGAAAAATAATGTCTCATTCGTTGTGCAGGGTGATGCGGCATTAGTGCGTATGATCACTCTCATCTATTCTTCCTAAGGCTGAACATGACCAACCACTTCTTGAGGTAAGTACCCCTCTTTCACCTAACTCAAGCTGGCCAACATCTTGTTTGTGTTGCTGATGAGCCACTCTGTTCCACTTTCTTTACTACTAGTTTTATAATTATCAGCATAGCATATATATTCTAAATCTCCTTTTTCATGTTAGACTTCTTTGTTGTTTTAAGACCGTCAAATATGGGCTTTTTTCACATAGTATATGCCAATCCACAAGTAGAAAATCCAAATTCCATCCGCTCCTAACATAAATTTTGGAGGTGTATTTAATACACCTTAACGTGTACCGAGCACAAATTAACAGCACCCTAATAACAATATATTCTTAAATTGTTAGTACACACAAACACTTTCAGTAGTTTAGTATATCATAAACCTATGAAGGAGGTCCATGTTCTGAAATACACAATACCTTCAGAATAACCGACTCATATGCAGGATCAAAACCAATAATGCTGCCTTCATGGGTTTTATTGAGTTTTAGTAGGTCTTTACGTTTCTATTTTAATAATAGTAAAGGTCAAGAGACAGGACACATTTTAAAAACACACGGGTATCTCAAATGTGCACAAGAGCACGGAAGGATGACATGTACAAAGGCCACTCTTTCAAGTCATCTACTTCAAAGCTTTTTCTCAAGAAAGGTTAGGCCCTAATTATATATGGGTTTGAGTGTTAAATTTGATTGACATGTATATTTGTGCTTATATATTGGTTTAGATGAACTTCTAATGTTTTTTCTTTTCTCATCAATGAAATATGATGAATTAAGCAAAACATAGTTGTGTAAAAGGTGCGCGACAATGAATGCTAAATTGAGGTATGCTCCAAAGTTGATATCCACTCATTGAAGTTTGAGGGTGCTTTGTACCATTGTTAGATTTTCAATGAATGAATGATCTAATTGGCTTATGTTGTTGCAATGTCTGGTTAACTTTTCATCAGCTTCATGTGTACAGATATTTTGTTTGATCTATCATGGCATTGTTATATAAGGTACATAACATGTTAATTAAATTAGCCCATTGTAAACAATCGTATCTGATATGGATACACCACCAATTTTGAGGTTGCCATGTAACATATGCTAGGTAAGCCCAGATGAAAGGATTTTAAATTTAAGTTGTGGGTTTCTCATAAGATGGCTGGGTGCTGGTTTTCCTTTCCATGGCCTTGAAATTCACCAACTTATTGTTCCTTAATGTGTTCCCACCCAAATAACCTTAGCTTAAAATAGGAGCACTTTGTTTTGAATGCTTATACCTTAGTGTTCCCTAGAACCAGATCTAGATGATTCCTCTCTTTTAAGGGTCTTTGCTTCTTTATGAGTGATATTTTTCATACAAAATATTGACATGGATTTACTATTTTCTGTTTATAACTTTATGTTACTGTACACATAGGTCTCATAAATGAACACATGTGAAGTAACAACATTTGTTATTGAACAAGCTTTCTTCCATGCCTTCTTGATTGATATGTAGGTTACAGTGCTGTAAGATAAGGCATTTTTAAGACTGGACAATGATAATGCATTGCTAAGCACCTCTACTCTTTGTGCATCTAACTCTGCCATCTGACCAGCCCTTAAGAAAACCTTTGTTTTACCAATCTGCAAACCATTTGGTGATCCTTTCAATAAGTAAAAGCATTTGCATTCACAAAATGTATGGCAATTTATGAGGCACAAACTACATAGATTCAACTTATAGAAGAAAGAGTTTCTTTAGCTAGACAACCAAATGCTTCAGTGCATCTGAATTTTACAAAGGAAGTCAATTCAAGCAAACATCCATGAAAAAAAATGTGAAATTTTTATGTCACATAAATCAGCAAAACAGACCTACTGCACAGTTTCTATTTAGTGGCAGAGAGGTCGCCAGGGCAGTGGATATTGCAACTCCAGTGGATAAAAGTATCTGCACATATATAGCACCATAATTATATCCAATCTCAAACCAATATAAAGCCAATACATGGAAAGAAATCAAGGGAGAAAAACCATAGGACTTACCTACAAATTTTTTTAGTATACCCATCATGAAGAATAGAAAACTCCATAATACATCGTGAAGATGAACTGAACAAGAATGAAAGATTAAAATCTATTATTGGTTTGATGGGAGACTAAAGCAATGATTCCACTGTCTTGTGCAATGCTAGCTTATGATGCCTTATAGACTTCTTTAACTATTATTTAAATTATTTCTAGTAAAGCACTTGAATGGTTTTATGCAATTTTTTATTTTTCTGGAATATTTCGCAAATGGGTATCTCTAATCTTCTTGTTTTCTGCATTTTTTTAAAGTTTTTGGTCAATGGGGTACCCACCTCTGTTTTTATTGTTTTATTGTTTTATGCATTTTTTTGTTTTTTCTGAAATTTTTCACAAATGGGTATTTCTAATCATCTTGTTTCCTGCATTATTTTTGTTTGTTGAAGTTTTGTCCATATGGATACTTCTGTTTTAATATTTTTAGTAGGGGAGATATAATTTAGTTCAGTTTATTAAGTTGGTTAAGAAAGCAGGCCTTTATGTTCATCTCAGGATTGGTCCCTATGTTTGTGCTGAATGGAACTTAATTGTTACATCAAATTTCATTCATTTGTAATTAGTACATTTTGTCATAAAATTGTTGTACTATATAATAGTTTAATATATGATAAAATGATGGTCTGTTTTATATGTATTTTTGTTTATTTTTGAAACCATAAGTCTCTTATAAGATTTTCTCAATTGAATCATAGGTTTAACCAAGCTACAAAGTCTATAATTCAAACTATCTGAAATGTGCCCAACTAAAATTTGGAGTGGTAGCTTTGCAAAAATTCTATTTGGACAGAGTGGTAGTCGTGTCCTTATTTACATTCTTTTCATTTTCCTCAGCCTTCTTTTGCAGCGTTTGTGCTACATACATATTGCACCATTTTAGTGTAGTGTGGGAGTATCATGTTGTTTCTTTTATTCATTATATGAACTACATATTGTATAAATTGTGGAATCCTTCTCAGGGATTTAGGGAGAGAGGTTATGAAGAGGTTGAATTTATATTTCTAGTTAACTAAGCCATTCAAAATTTGTGATGTTGAGTAGTTGAATCGCTCACATTTGTTCTCTTTGGCAGGTTTTGACACCAAACATGTACAATATGCAACTCTGGGAAACCTCCAGTCATGCTGCAAATTACAAAGAGAACATGTTTATATTTGAGTAAGATTTTAATTAGGCCATTTGGATGCCATGCGTAAGATCTAGATGTTCATCAATTTGTTGGGTGTTAATAGGCTGGGTTGGTATGATAGGCTTCAAGGCCCATCCTTCTATAAGCTTGTGCTACATCTTGTTGGTCTGTTAGGTCAGGCCTGGGTTTGCTTTAACGCCCGCTAGATAATTGGCCAGACCTGGGCCTAACTTTTAAATAGAAGTTTATGCTCACCCACTATACCCAATCTTTTCTAGGCTTGGACCGGGTTAAGGCCTATCACGGGTGGCATGGTGTTTGTCCCAACTACTTATGTTGCGAGCCAAGCTTAGGTAGAGCTTGGTCCATCCCGTGTGTCTCATCAACATTCGGCCAACTAAAAGATTCTTCCCATCCTCTTCAAATGATCATATTAGGAGATTTTCTGCATAACCCAAGCCCAAACAAAATGCATCAATTCAACACACGCTGAAATTCTTACATGCTAGTTATCAAGAATACTTTTTGATTTATAGTTCTTTCACCTAATCTTATAATCTCATTGCTTTCCATTTTTATGCACCTCTTTTTCTCCATGTAACTATGTGATCGTGCTATTACAGCAAAATAGGTCATTTATTATTAAAGGCTCCTTTATTAGTTTCATCTTTAAATTTTGTCCTAGCATACTGTGCCCTGGTGCCTTTAGGACACTCTTCTCCTCATTATCACTCTCACCTTCTCAACTTTATTCTATGTGCTATAAAAAGTACCAGTGTGCTAGTTAGCTAAGTGGTAAGACGTGTGGAGAGTTGTTCCCACGTCTTAGGTTCAAACTCCCTTGAACCCATACTTCTCATGCTAACCACTAACCATATTACCTGTCACTGACCACTAATCAAGCATTTACCTATCCCAAAAAAAAAAAAACTTTATTCCATGTGCTTTGTTCAGCATATATGTTGGATGACAACACCTATTTTCTCTCACAGAAGTTTGCTTTATTCCATGTGCTTTGTTCACCAAAGATTTGGCTATGCCACCCCATATATATATATATTTTTTGATAAGTGTAATATATTGATGAAAAAATGAAGAACAAAGTACAAGGAGGCCGAGGAAGCCTCTCAAAGAGCAACAGCTATGCCACCCCATATTAGCATTTGCTCTCTTGATAACAACTAAGCCTCCCTCATGCCCTGTTACACCTGAGAAGATCAGCCACACATCTATAATGCTCAAGTTTTGGCCTGATTTGGTATCATTGAACAATCAATGCGTTATCCCTTTGCACCTGACCTGTGTGGACATGCTGGAACCCAAGAACCCAGAAAGTTGTATTTGTGGTTCATTTCCCCACAAGCTGCTCTCGTTTACAAAACTCCTTCCTGAACCATACTATTACACGAAAACACATTTTTTGAGGCATCTCATAAAGAGGACTTGTACTCAATGTTGCTGGGGGCTTAATACTTGAACATCCATCAACATTGCCTTTTGTTCAAATAGTTGTTAGTTCTAACTCTTCTCAATGTGATTATGTAACTAATGATTTTCAAATGCATATTTATTAGAAAAAACATGGTGGTGTCAGGGATCATGGATTTGCATGGCCCACTGATTGATCAATCTAGACCATTCTATTGGTGGGGCCCTTGGGCAATCACCCCAAAAATTCTCAATCTGATGATCCTAACATCCGAGGCATGGGTTCTTCTCACGATAGATATCGTTTTGGGATTATGGCCCATACAAGAGATGGCTGACAGAATTTCCATAAAAGAGTGACGATTTAATTTCATGTTACTCCACATTCCCCATGTATTTTTCTGCTCATGAACCGATTTATGTTGCTATGCAGATAGGGGCAACGGATAGTGTTATAGGGCTTCCCAAGTCTCTTACAGAAAATATCATACAGGAGGTCCTCTAGCTTCTTCAATGGTTTGTTGTACCGTTCTCTCCATCTTGGCGTCGGTAATTACCCCATTTATCAATGTTTCGTGTTCTTCTCTGCACTTTTAGTTCAATCTTATTATTTGTTTCAGGTGGACTTGGGTTAGATAGATTCGAGTCATAAGTTGGCCATGAAATTGAGTATCACAAAAGATGATCATCCACGATCCATTCTTATTGATTGTAACCATGGACTATAGTGACATAACCACACAGATGGCACCCATATGGACCTTGACCCACCATTCAATGGGTCACACCTAATTGAAAAACAATCTATCAGACAGCTGTTTGTCCTTGTAGAGGCAGCCAATTTGGAGCGTTTTCAGACTGAACCTTGATTTTAGCTGCCTTATTATAAGTTTTTGCTACACTTTGTTATTCTCTTGATGCATTTTACTTTTTGGGGGTTTGAGCGTTATTGACAAGATTACATAGACAGTAAAAATGTGAAAGTTGTGGGTGATTTAGATATACCTCTCCACATTTTGGTGAATATTTGAGATACCATTGTGTTTTCAAGCTGATGACATATAATCCCTATACCTTGGTCTTTTTTAGAGAGACACAAAAAATAACCTAAATGGCCTCATCTTCAACTTGTAGCTAAACTCCACCATGTTTCCTCCAAAAGGTTGACATTCTAGAGGTGAAAATTTTATTTCCTTGAT
Organism: Akebia trifoliata; assembly: GCF_017979445.1. Classification (NCBI taxonomy): domain Eukaryota; kingdom Viridiplantae; phylum Streptophyta; class Magnoliopsida; order Ranunculales; family Lardizabalaceae; genus Akebia; species Akebia trifoliata. The sequence goes on along the minus strand of NC_141382.1, from coordinate 31,817,157 downwards.
TTTTCTTCCCAAAACAAGTCATTTCAATCTCTTGCTCGCTCGTCTTCATACATGAGATTCTAGCTACTTCAAACCTCAACCTCAATAATAAGACATAATTTTAGGGTAAGTAGAAGATGATGGGTTTTGGGTAGGTTTTCTACAAGAGGGTATGAGAAGGTTGAAAAATGAAGGATCGAAGATGAAGTTAAAAATAATTTATTGGAGGTTGAAGATTACTTGTTTTGGAAAGTAATTATTCAAGTGGTGAATTTCTTTGTGGTAGCATTGTTTGTTCTGTGTTGTAACTTGTAAGATTATACCCGTTATGGATTTTGTTCTTCGTTAATATTTGTTTCTTGCCTAGGGAAGGTGTGAATTTACTGGTGCAAATCTTCGTGGAGCAAATTTAACTGGAGCTAATCTTCAGAGTGCAAATCTACAAGGTGACCTGTAATTTGTTTTTTTTTTTTCCTTAAAATAAATTAAATTACCATTACCAATTTTTTTTTAATTTTTTTTTATAACTATAGGTAGTGTATTAATGAATTTTCATTGAGTACTCTTTAATGCATGAACAATCCACTTAACAACTTGAAATGTAGCTAAGGTAGAAAATATGGACTAGAAGAGATGATATTCATGTACAAATTATTAGGTTTTAAAATACTATTGATCAATGTTTGAGTTACTTATTTTGTTTATAATTCATAGAGTTGCCTATTTTTTTATAGTGAAAATATTCGTGAATGCGTACTTTATTTTTTAATTTCGTAAATGCATGTTTGGTAGATTGTAGTTTATGTGGTGGAGACCTCCACACAGCTTGCTTTCGGGCTCCTAATACCCCATTTATAACACTGAAGGTAAAGATGATAATTATGTCTTTGTTACGGGAACTGATTGCTTCTTTACTGATTATAATTCAAATGTTCTATCATTTTTGCATGCATGTGAAAGTTATATAGACAGAAAATACCGCAAGAGTCACACTTCAGAAAACTAAAACTTATACCTGTCTATAAAAATCCTTATACCTGTCTGCTCTTACATAGTTCCATTTTTGTACTCTTATAAAAATCCTTTTTACTTGCATAGCTCCATTGCATTAGAACTTATGTTGCAAGAAATTATTATGTTGCCACAGGTTTTCGCAAAAGGTGTCGACAAGGATATGGTTGTACTGATGGCTGCTAGAGCTTCAAGATTGGAGAATCAAGATGCTATTGATACTGCCATTGTCTCGATGTTGGGAGATCCTAAAGAGGTATTGAGTTTAATTTATTGAACATCATTAAGCAACGGTCTTTGTTGATTTTTTTTTTTTTTCATTTTTTAACAAATTGTTAATGCTAAAAGATCCTTGTCCAGCATTCTTGTGAACTCATTTGTTTATGTTTGAACCCAACTTCTATCGTATTTTACTTTTATCTTTCTACGCATTCCAATTTGTTTCAGGCCTTTTTATCCTTTGAGTTAAGTGTCTTCATAGTTGAATAATTAATTAGATGTTGTATACAAGACAATAAATTTTCAAGTTCAGCAAACCAATTTAAGCTGGATTTTTTACAAAGAAAACATAATGAAAACTAGAAAACAATATAAATTGGTGACTTACATGGTGGGAATTGAAAGTACCCTTGTACCTCTAGGAGTTGAAAAATACTACAATGGATTTTAAATGCGTGTAGTCATAGTTCTAATTTCAGGTTAACTGTAATTTTATTTATATGTAATAAAATTATAGTAATTTTCTAATAGGGATTTTTTTTTTTTTTTTTGTATTGTAATTTTATTACCGACGGTTTCTAAAGCGCCACTAATGAATTATTTACCAGCGGTTTTCAGTAATGCCGTTAAAGTTATGTATTACCGGCGGTTAATCAACCGCCTCTAATGCCTGATTTACCGGCGCTTTCTAGGAAATGCCGTTAAAATTATATATTACCGGCAGTTTATTAAGCGCCTCTAATACCTTATTTAATGGCAGTTATCCAAATGCCGTTAATATTATTACCGGCAGTTTTTATAGTGCTGCTAATACATTTTTCAGTGGCGGTTCTTCAAAAGCGCCGTTTATAGTATATATTGCCGGCTGTTTATAACCGCCAATAATAGAAAATAAACGTGTTCAAAAGAGTTGTCTCGGTATTTTAGAATAGTCGGTAGTTGGTCATAAAACCGTCGGAAAAAATATATTATTTCTGGCGGTTCGATAACCGCCGCTATAGCTTTCCTTGACACCATAATTGCCAGCTAAAGGCTAACCGCCGTTGATATGTAATGCCGATGCTTTCCTAGCATATGGCGGCGATTTGGAAACGCCGGTAAAGACCGTTTATTTTGTAGTGTGATGAATGGTACTCGGTATGATCCTGATTTTGAAAGTTTGATATATATTTATTGTTTGGTTTATTTGGTTCACAATGTGATCAATCACCAATAGTATAAAATTATTTATTTAATACGACTAGATGGTTAGTTCTTCTGAGAACTGTTAGATCGTAATCTTATTGTAAAATTCAATTTATTCTTGTCAAAATAGTAATTAAGATTATTAGATCATAATCTTACTATTAGACTATCAATTTTTCTTATTTTGATATTGTTTTTCATACAAGGTTATGTAGGAAATAAATTATAAAATTATATTACTTTTTTGTTCATCACCCGAGAACCAAAAGATATTTTGTTTGATTGAAACTTTATAATGAACTTGCTTTCAAATCCTATTTCACCATTCAATTTTGTCTACAATCATGCCTTTTGATAATTCAAGTATGTTCGTATTCTCTCTTATCATTTCAACTCACATCTTTTTTAGTTTTTTGCTTACTCTTTTAGAATGTTATGGATTGCAAACAGAGATGTTGACTTATTAGCTAAAGTGGTGCATCGGTAAGTTACATTGGGGGAATTCCATTATCTATTCTTATGTTTTTAATCAACTTATTTTATCAAGGAAAAAACTACTATTGAGTAGAAGTTAAAAGAAAAAGTAGTGGGTTGATTAGTCGCACTACACTGAACAACTTCATCATAAACAAATAGTAAAACCAGGACAAACACTTGATTATAGCTTAGTTTTATATATACATAAAACACTTATCTTCAATGTAGTTCTTGATGAACTTGGCAGAGTTAAAAATAGGTCATAATCATCAATTTTAGTAGATATGACAAGGGTGTGTTTTAAGTAATGATGATATGTTGTTTTTAGGTGCATCAACCAATTGGGTACCTATTTAATATATCAAATAATTCGCATTGTCAAAAATAGATTTAGTTGCTCTTTTTTTTTTAAGTCTTATTGTATAAATGGTTCCAATGTTAGATGATTTTAATGCATCAATTTGACATGTATTTTTGTATTATTATTTTTTGTCATTCCATTGGTAGACGTTGAAGAGGAGAGTGATTGAGTCTTGCCCCTAACCATCTTACTTGTCTCACCATAATTATTCTTTTTTTTTTTTTTTTTTTCTTTTTTTTCTTTTTTGACTATGAGAAGTGGTGATATGTATGTACAACTGCTAATAACAAGCCCTTCTATGTATGTAATATTTAGTTATTTTTTCTTATTAGCTGTGAAGTAACTTAGCTACACTTTACCTGAAAATAGTTATATTATGGTAATCTAACATTTGGTTCTATTTAATATCTTTATTTTTCCCATGTAAAAGATAATCTTGAGGGGTTTAGATGGATTGAGAATTAAATAAAATTTTAGTTTAATTCTTATTGGTTCTAGTTCTAGGTATGAGACCCTTGGAATCAAAATTATTTGTAACACTTCAAAGCACAAAATTATGAGAAACATCTCATGAAAGGGCCAACGCCTTTATGATAACTATGTAATGAAGGAAAATTTATGTGGAAATATAATTTTTCTTCCAAGATTAATTTGTTTTTATCAAGTTAACTAAGTCACTAAAATGAGATATTTTCTAGTAAGAACCTACTTTTATATCCATTACTAAAATGAGATATGTTGTGTTTTCAAGAGACCTTTTGGATGATGGTTTATATGCTTTTATAAAGTTTAGTCTCCCTCAAATGTATGGTAGATTCTTTCGTCCTAGTAAAAAATCTGCATCTTTCAAAATTGTAAGACTTTATATTATTGATAGAGAATCGCGCAATATAATTTCAGTGAATTATTTCACTAATACAAATGATAAATTTTAGTATATGAAGTTAGATTTAGATGGGCGTCTAAGAGCTTATCAATATGATCTGGCTAATGTTGTTGACAACATCTTGACAAGCAATTTACGTGAATGTACTTATCCCACAGTTTGAGAAAATTATGGGATTTGCTCAAATGGACAATGTAGTTGTCATATTGGAATAGATTGACATCCAAGTTATTTTAGGCAATTAAAACTACGACAAATCATTAAGTCTGACTCTTTGAAATTAAATATCTCAAATAAATACTAAAGTCGAACTCGAGTTGCATTTTAAAACATAAAATTTAAGCTACTTTTAAAGATGTCTACCACCCATAGTCTTCTCAATGCCAAGTGATGAACATTAAAGCCATATCAAATTAATAAGTTTGACTCTTTTAACCTTATTGATATAATACTCAAAAGCATTTGAATTAAATAATAAAGAATTAAACAAAATTGAATGAAAAAAAAAATGTAACATTAGTTCATGTAATATTCTTGGAATGAAACTTTCAAAATAAACAATCATGGTCAACCAAACCATCCCTAAAAATCATTCACCCATCAAGGTCCAAAATCACCTAATAAATACATATAAGGTCAAAACTTAGGAAAAATACAATTATTCCCTTAAAAATAACTATTAAGTTAAAAGTAAATACATACCCATAAATAAAGGCAAGATGAAAATAACTATAAAAATTATATGCAGTCTCTTCAATTCATTGGATTCTTTTTTGAACTTCACATGTTCCACTTTATGGAATTCTTGTTTCCCGTCATAGTATTGATCATCTTTATGAAATTGATCCTCTACTTCATGGAATTTATCTTCAACTATATCAAAATGATTTGTAACATGTTAACGAGTAGCCATTGATGTATTGGTGACATTCTTCCTAAGTAAAAAAAAAAAATACTCGTCTTTGTCCCTACGAATACAACATAAAACTTGCTCATTTTGGTAGTAAATTTGACAAAATCAATTGTTAGTGGTTTCACAAAATCAATGAAAAATCTAAGGAATACTATTGAATGCTAAAAAGAAAAGTATAAGTATGAATTAAGATGCAGTTAAAAGATTTAATTCATGTTCTATTGGTCAATTGAGTACTAAAATATTGTAATTTGGTGCCCATGGTTTGAAATATGTTACAACTGTGTTCATAAAATTATAATATGAAATTTTTAACAGATTTAAAGATTGTCATTAGATCCCTTAAAAAATGTTAGTTTATCAACAATCATATTGACTTCCACCCTGTTTCTCAAGCTTCCAATTTCCCCTCATTAAATGATTATTTATAAAATTTTATACTAAAAAAGTAATTTTCTTAAAAAAATATATTATCCATGAAATAATTGTTTTCAATTCTAGGAAAGTAGATGTTCAAATCAATCAAATAGAAAAAATATATATTAGAACTAATTGTAAAATATGGTTATCAGAATTAATCCATGAGCATTGTTTTGGGCTTACATTAAGAAGTGAGTGATCTTTGCGACTAACAACAATGATCTTGCCTTGCCAAACAACATTTTGTTAGTAAGGATGCATAAATAAAATATAAAGAATATAATAAACTTTTGTTTTGAATATGAGTTCAACTTGTGAGTTGTATTGTTCCCATCCGAAGCATATAAAGATCAACACTTTAAATGTGACCTCACGACCATTGAATCATTATTACATCTCAAAATCAAGGGTTATCCATTTTGAGTTGAGCCAAAAATATTCCTAAGATTCAGGTTTAAAACACGAACCGAGTTGAACATGATCTGTTATGTTCTATTCCCACTACCTTAAGTTAAATCAAACTAGCTAGATCAATTCTAGTTATTTTCCACAGTGGGTAAGGGTTGTCTAAAGTTAGACTTGATGATTAACCCATGGAAACAATGCAAGATAAAACAAATCTTGATGTATTTTTTCTTGATTATAAATCAAACTAAAGCAAGAAGGAACTAATAGATACTTAATCTGAAAATTAATAAATAAAGTAAGAATAAAAAATTGTAAAGAAATTGATTGGGAAAAATATTCATACTGGAGAAGCCCTAACCCTCTATCCATGAAAATAAATTTCTCAAACAAAATAAAAAATAAAAATATGGAAACTTACACAAGAGACAAAGAATGACGAGGTAACGATGCTAAGGCAAAACGATGGAAATGGAGAATACGCTTTGGAGAAGATGAACTTCTAGGGTTTCGAAGTTGATGCTTAATTGAGAGAGAGAGAGAGAGAGAAAATCGTTAAAAAAAAATCAACTTTGCCGAGAAAAAGAAAGAGGAGAAGAGATAAGTGTTTCGTCTAGGTCTGTGTGTGTAGAGGATGATATTAGATTTTAGACATAATAGAAATTAATTATTTTGTTTTTATTTTATTTTTAAATCACATGTTTTAGAGGGATGAAGATCGAAATAGACTTAAATATGTTGTCATTCAGTCTCAAAACGTGTGACACAACTGTAAAGTGTGTTTTAATTGCAAACGTAGATCGCTATCGTTTAATGACTCGAAATCCAATGACTTATATCCATCGTTTTTGTGTCTGCTTTCCTATCTAGGCGCCTTTCCCATATGTATATGTGTATATATATGAACCATGTAGAGCATGGACCAAGGTCCACATTTGGACTAAGTGACCATGTAGAGTATGGATCGAGATCCACATTTGGGCCACTTGGACTGTTTCATTGGTCAAAATAACAATTCAACCTCTTGTTTGTCGTTTAGATTGGACTTGAAAAAAATCCTCTCAAAAAAGTATTTTTGGGCGTTGGATCTTGAGTTTAAAAATGGACGGTCATTGAACTCATAGATTTAAAATTTAAATTCAATGGTGAAAAAAATCTTTTTTTTCAATTCTATTTTTTTGAGAGTTCATAAAATTTTATGCTATACATACATGTGGCACCATATTGACATGTGGTCCATCGAGATGGATAGTCCTTCGATCCATTTAACTCCATCTCATTTATATAAAATAATCTATGAAAAAAACCGTGTCACATGTGTGAGTTAAATGTCCAATTTTTCATACTACAACATCATCCCTATTTAACTTGTAATTCCAACCAAATTTCATTTTCCAATAGCACATTGATCCAAAAATCACATTTTCATCTAATCATTGGATGTTCAACTTTGCACATTCTTACAGTTGAGAACATACGTTCTCAAACTCCAACAAAAAATATTTTCTTTTCAAATATGCATCAAACTTTCTTTCTTTATAAATCATTTTCTTATAATTAGTTTAATCTAACTTGAAAGCATTATGTTTGATTAACTCATTGTTATAAGGTCAAAATGGACTCAATGTCATTCATCAGTTTGTCAGAGAAGACACAGAGGAGGTTGATCTAACCCTGGTGTTGGTCCTTGATGTTCATTTTGATAGATCAAGATCGGTGAGACTTTATTGTTATGGGGTAAAAATGTACTTGCATATTTGGTATGTACTTGGGGTTGATTTACATTTTTCTTAATTAATTTGTTAGAATAATTGTAAGTGAATGAGTATTTTGTTGATAATAATTGTAATTGTAAGTAAGGAAGTTAATGATAATTTCTAAAGAATTTTCATCATTTAATTAGAGGATAATTCTTAGAAATATACATATATGGAGACATAAATAGAGATAGAAAGATTAGAAGTGAGATTTGGAGATCCAGGGTTGGGCTTTAATATCCTCCCATAGCTTGGCCCACAATCCGACACGTTGAGTCCGGCCCATAATCAACTACAATCCAAGTGGGCTTAAGCAGATTTGAAATCTTACAAGTAGTGAGTCAGGTTAGTCTGACTGAAAACAATGTTGAAACTACACTTCTCCACTGTCCTTAGAACATCTCTGAACTTACTTAACACTTGTCTTGATTTCGAAAGAATCTGAAACTGAAAGTGAAGAACTTCACTTCGTTGTTTCCGCCCTAATGGACTTTTTATTCGAACAACAACTCCCCTCATCTTCTCCCTCCCTATCTGGAAACTCTAGAAACAATGGCTCAAGAATCCCTTGTAGAGAAACTAGAATCATCTTCAATCCATGAAACAAATGATCGAATTGCGGATCAATCTCTCAAAGGAATTGTTTCATCTGGCCATCTCAATGCTAGTGCTCCTGAATTCATTCCTCTCATTTCGAATTCTGCATTGTATGTTCCGTATCAGAACTGCTACAGTGGTTTTGCAGAAGACGAGGTTGCTTATCAAGGTCATGTTCTGTGGAAAAGAGATGTCATATCTGAGGAAAATTTCCAGAAAATTTTGAATCAGGCATGTTGATTTCTCTATTTTTATTTTTCCTAGTCATCAGAAATTTTGAATCAGACTTGTTATTTGGATCAAATTCAAGTTTCAGCTTATGAAGTAGTAGTAGTAGTAGTAGAAGAGTGAACTTGACTTGTATCTTTTACTTCATCTTTCTAAAAATTGATTCTTGATACGCTTAAGTGTTGGTATATGGGGAAGTAAATGAATTGAATGAACTCAATGCTTGGGATTACAGTCACATTTTAATGTTTATTTATTTATTTATACAAATTGTATGGTTTTCTCATTGTGGCTACTAAGGTCCACGAAAGTGAAGTTGGTATTTGGTGGGGAAGAATTCTGATTCTCCAACTCCCAAATTAAGCAAAAAACACAAATTTCCCTCAAATGTATTTCCCAAGGGCTAAATCCTTACCTCTCCTTTACTTATATTTATAGATAATCATGGATCAACTAACCTTGCTAGTGGTCCCTGGATTTTTCAGGGTCTTCTTTGATTGTCGGATTATAGATTTCCTAGAGTACTTTTTTTATCTTAAGATATTGTTTTTTTATCCATGCTCTGTGGTAGGGCTGCACCCTGGGTGGGTTGGAGGGTAAACCCAGGCTCAACCCAAGGGACAAAACCCTCAACCCGAGCTCAACTCAACTACCATCAGGCCTGAGTTCATTAACCCGAGCTTGAGCTTCTAAAATCATTCTGTGTTCGGGTTAGCCCGAGGTAGGTAATTTTGGGGGGGTTGGGCTTGTCGGACAACCTTAAATATCAAAGCACACATAAATAATATCCAATTGTCCACAAGCCATAATAAGATGAAATAAAAAAGCTAAATTGAAAAAAAAAAAAATCTCAATGATGATTCCCTTCACTCCTTAGTCCTTAATGTCTATAACATTAATAAAATGACTCCTCATCTTTAAGAAATCCATGTATAAACATCTATAACAACGCACTCAAATAGAAAGAAAAGTCTTTTTTTTTCCTTAGTTATAGGAAGAAATAATTAAAAAATACTTTAAAAAAATATAACTAATATAAAAATATTTATATATTAGTATATAGCATTGGGTTCGGGTTGAGTTGGGTTGCCCAAACCCTCAACCTGAGCTCAACCCAAATCGAGGTCAGGTTGAGATATTCTAACCTAGGGTCACCTTATCTTCTATACAACTTGGCCCTGGCTCATCCATCAATCGGGTTGGCCAGTTTGCCCAAGTTGCAGCCCTATTCCGTGGTAGATACCGACGATGCAATTTTGGGGATTGACTCGAATCCTAGGTAGGGATACATAAATGATGTGTATATGTATCCTAAGTTGATATGTGTGTGCTTGGGATTAACTCATTATTTTTCTTCACAATCATTCCATCTCCAGAGCTTAGGATGGGAATCTTGGGGTCTCAAGATACTATATTGGCATGCATGTCATGTCTCCTAGATTTTGAGTGTCATGTTAGCCTCCACTTTTCTTTGTTTTTCTTGCCACCGGGTCTTTTCTAGATAATAATGCCCATGTTTGAAGAGAGTGATGACGACTTCTCGATTTTTTGAGAGGTATCCATAAAGTTGTCAAATAAATAATGGGAATGAACCGAGAATCCCCAATTTTTTTCCTTAAAATTTTCAACCCATTAGAGGCATAGTCACCAAGTCAGGGTTTGGACATAATTTGATAGTGGGAAAATTTGGGACAAAGGGAAAAATTCGGGAAGTTCGGAAAAATAAGGAGAAAATCCTGCTAAGGTTAGGATTGTGTAATTTTCCTTACTATGTGGTATTCACATATTATATCAACTCTTATTATTAAAGTATTAAACTACAATAATAAAACACCAAATCTCACATCGATATCATTTATACATGAACAAAAAATAACCAGGTATATATTGTATAAACACCCCTCTTCCTTTCTCACCGAAGAGAGAGATACAAAGGGTTAGGGGCCAAGACTTGAAAAAGAAGGGAAGCAAGTGCTGAAATTGAGGGAGGTAAAATCCAGAGATAGATCAAAGGGCGATAGAAGGAGGGTTAGGTTTTCTTTCAAACTAAAAAAAAATCATAAGAGGTGACATTTTCATTTTGAATGCGAAATTCGCTTTTTACTCGTAAAGTCGCGATTAAAACCAAAAGTTGCAATTTATTTAAAAAGATTAAGTCGCAATTAAGTTTGACCTTCTTTTTAATTTTGTGGTAGAATCCATCCTTTAGATAGGCATTGATGGGTTCCATCCAACATGGCCCTAGCTATCTTGGGATGGTCATGAGAAGAAGGGAAGATCATATTGAATTTATTTTTTGTGTCTTGGGTGTTCACAAGAATGGAAGTGAAGGTTAGATTATCTTGAAGAATTTCTCACTCCACTCACGCAGTCTCACTTTCTTTCGATTACTTCACTGTTGAACGTTATTGTCAATGCCACCACAACAATTTTAATTATAGTGTAGTTATTGCTTGCAACATTCTTGCCGTTGTTAGAATACATTTTGAAGATAACCGCCTAGGAACCATAACAAGTGTTGTTTATGAAGAGGGAAGCTCTCTATTAATACTATACATGAGATGTAAAGTTAATCTCAATATTACATTTTTCAGAAGTAGATTTAGTTTAATAAGGAAAACTTGTTAAATGCAAGCAAAAAATAACCAAGACTTGAAAAACCAGGTATATATTGTATAAACACCCCTCTTCCTTTCTCACCGAAGAGAGAGATACAAAGGGTTAGGGGCCAAGACTTGAAAAAGAAGGGAAGCAAGTGCTGAAATTGAGGGAGGTAAAATCCAGAGATAGATCAAAGGGCGATAGAAGGAGGGTTAGGTTTTCTTTCAAACTAAAAAAAAATCATAAGAGGTGACATTTTCATTTTGAATGCGAAATTCGCTTTTTACTCGTAAAGTCGCGATTAAAACCAAAAGTTGCAATTTATTTAAAAAGATTAAGTCGCAATTAAGTTTGACCTTCTTTTTAATTTTGTGGTAGAATCCCATCCTTTAGATAGGCATTGATGGGTTCCATCCAACATGGCCCTAGCTATCTTGGGATGGTCATGAGAAGAAGGGAAGATCATATTGAATTTATTTTTTGTGTCTTGGGTGTTCACAAGAATGGAAGTGAAGGTTAGATTATCTTGAAGAATTTCTCACTCCACTCACGCAGTCTCACTTTCTTTCGATTACTTCACTGTTGAACGTTATTGTCAATGCCACCACAACAATTTTAATTATAGTGTAGTTATTGCTTGCAACATTCTTGCCGTTGTTAGAATACATTTTGAAGATAACCGCCTAGGAACCATAACAAGTGTTGTTTATGAAGAGGGAAGCTCTCTATTAATACTATACATGAGATGTAAAGTTAATCTCAATATTACATTTTTCAGAAGTAGATTTAGTTTAATAAGGAAAACTTGTTAAATGCAAGCATATGGAAAATGTGATTTCATTAACGAGAGACTCACATAAATGCATGCATGAGATAAGCGAATAATGTTTTGTTTAGTAAGGAACTCGCATGAATGCATGCACAAGGTTTTATATTTATAATAGAATTTTTTATAAGTTTTTTCGTTTGATAGGAAGATTAAATGCATGTACAAAAGAAATGAATTTTAAATTGTCTTGTTTAATGAAGAGGCCCTCCATATATATGCATGCACAAAATAATGTAATTTCAATTTTTTTGGGAAACCCTCTATTAAATGAATGCATGTAGTTATGTTTATATGAAAAAAATATCCCTAAGTTATTTTTATTACATGCATATGGTATTGTTTTCTCTAAAAAAAGCCACAGGTTATAATGAGGGGTTCCCCTCACACAAATACATGCTTATGTATTACAAATTTATTGGAAAAAAATCTTTTGCTTTATTTTGTACAATGCTTTTAAGCTAAATTAAATATGAAGTCCAAATATACTATTTAATAAACTTATAACATCTTGTATTCGTTTTTGAAAACTCCCACGCGAGCTGATAAGAATGCCATCGTGCTCCACCCTTTAACGATATGGAGTTTATTGGAAAAAAAAAAATCAACCGAACATTTAATCACATCGTGATCTTTTCGCATCACTCAAGCATCCTATGAAATAAAAGATTTCAAATGTATTTTCAAAATATAATATATGTGTGTATAATATTTAAAACATATTCGATAAAAAATTATTTGATCAATACTCGCCGGTTGGCATTTTACTTGTTTCTCCAAATATTAAAATGATTCAAGATGTGGAAATACATGGTATGGCCATCCTATAAAATCTCTTATTGACATCATTATGACATTCTCATGAGTTCATCTACATTTCTGAAAATGCCTAGTATATTGGTTTATTAAAATCTCAAGCTTTTTATTAATCAAATGATCATAATTAAAACTCATAGAATCTCATATAATTCTTAGGTAAATGAATCAATGTGGATTTACCCAAAATGATCATCATAAGCCTCATTTAATGAAGTCAAAATATATTTGACTAATCATAGATCTAGTGGGAAAACTGAGAGGATCTTTTACACGGTTCTACATGTCATGGCCTTGAAAAATGAGTTGTCCCAAACTTATTCCTTATAATATTTGTCAAAATTGAGGTTTGTAAGGATCTGATGCATTTGGGTTTCCTCCTAGACCCATCATGGCCCAAAGTCACTTACAATATTGCCTCAAGATGAAAACTCTCATATTTTATGAGTCCAAAACTAGTTACCAATAATACACAATATTAATAATTTTGGGCTGCATTTTGAAAAGGTTGCCTTACGGACTCAAATAGGGATCAAGCCTTAGGTGGTTCAAATGGATGAAAAAGATTGTCTCAAATAATAATTGACTTATACGGGCATAATAATATTAACATTTCTCTTGTTTTTGGCTCGGGTTTTTTGGGGTTCTAGATCTTCTAGGGTTTTTGACACCAAGTACAAAAGTAAAGATTGGAGAAGAAAAAAAGAGAAATAGAAGATGAAAAGAGAAGTAAAAAAAAAAGAAAAGATGGAAGAGAAAAAGAGAGATTGTGTGTTATGTTCCATGGCTCTTTTCTTATTTATAATAAAAGATACTAGAGATGACAATATTACCCCAAGACAAAAGTAAAATAACAATTTTTGTAATAAGGATAAAAATATTATTCTACTCTTACAACAAGGAACCTATTTGTGAAAGGGTTTTGATGGGACAAAAATCAATTTGCAAGTAAACAATCTATTGGGGGATGTGAGTTTGGTTGTGGGCCTCTAATTGGACCTTGAGTTCACATTGTGCCATCATGTTCTGTTAGTTTAAGTAGTCTACTTTGTTACCATGCAACCAAACACTTTTCTTTTAAAAATCTTGTAGGTGGTAACTTACCTTCCTTTTCTTTTATCTTTTTCAATTCTTGCAGGTGGAGTACTATTTCAGTGACGTCAACCTGGCTACTACTGACTATCTAATGAGGCTCATCAATAAAGATCCTGAAGGGTTTGGTAAGATATATTCCATTTTATGCTAAATTGCTACATGGCATGCTCTATGGATTTGCTATTTTTTGTTTCTCAGTGATATCTCCTTGATTTCCTTCCCTTATTTTCTACTGTAGTTTTGCATTATAGTTTCTGAGAACTTGATTTTTTTAAGAAAGGTTGTGGTGCTAGTCTTCCATAGTGGGATTTATATAAAGAAATTTCTTAAGATTTGCACTCTTTCTACCATGGTTGTGTATTGTTGTTTTTGTGATTCTCGATGGTGATGATGATTTGACATGGGCTACAGACATGCAACCTTAGTGCAAAAGACTGGATCCTGAACCTTCCCTAATTCATAGTAAATTTTAAATTCTTTGTTGTTTTGATATAACATATCAACCCTGTTTCTCTTCTAGTCTCGGCACCTGTGGAGACCGAGTTGACTTACTTGGATGAGTCATCTCGTCAAAATCTGTTTAAATGCTTTTTTATTAATGTATATTTATTAATATCTAAAAAAATAATTATCTTCTCTGTTATAGGAAGGATTAATGGATATTCAATTATAAAATTTTATTTTATATAGATCATAAATATTTAAATTATCAATTTTTATATATGAAAAACATCAAACTGGTCAACTTGACTAAGCTTTCATTCACGTGGTTGAGATTTTCAAAATATCAGGCAAGTCATCTTGGATCTCGGACAATTTAGTGTGATGGACGATTCACATTGAATCTTTCACTCGATTACCTTTGGGACCGAGAGAACTTTCCCAAGTCCTCTCAGTCTCAGACGAGTTCTAAAATCATGTGAGGAGTCTAAACCAACCAAATGTTGTCACTTTTACAACTTCTTGATAATGCAGCTATAAATGTGAGACAAGGACAAAATCCTTTGCCAAGGGAGATACTAGCAATGAAAAAAGTGAATCATTTTCAAGCTATGTTTCATGGACTCTTCTATACGGGCAAAGTACCTGTGCAATATTCCTGATTTGGGTTAGATTTCAACATGCGATAGATTGTGGTGGTTACTTTCCTTACTATTATTATTATTATTATTATTTTAAATTTCCATACATACAAGACGTTAATTATAATTGGGCTTAGACCCAAAGCTCAATTGGTTGACATGTTATAATGCAAATTTGAGGTTGTGGTTCAAGTCCAACTTACCTATCAAAAAAAGAAGACATTAATTAGAATTATTTATGTTTTTTTTTCCTTACATGCAAGACATTAATCAGAATTATTTATTAAAAAAAATATATTGATTAACATTTACCATTGCATGTAAGGTATACTTTTTTCCATTTGATGTTTCTTATATAAATTTTTGTTAAGGATTTTATTAAAGGAACAAAAAAAGCTGTATTACCAAGTGGTTGAGATGACCTACTTGGGGAAATAAAAGAAGATTACTCTTCGTCCTTAACGATACTCTTTTATCTAAATAATCTTCAAAACACAATCCTCTAAATCTAGACTTTAAAAATGTCAATGACCACTAATACAATATCCTTCAATGGACAACACAATCTCTTGGACTCTTGTTTCTACCTCTCAAATACCCCCTATTTCTTTCTTTCCAAATCTCCCAAAGAATTACAATGGGCAAGAAATTCCGTAGGCAATGACCTCTAAAAGAGAAGGTGGAGCACAGATCTCAGTATGATCCAATACATGCTAAACTAAGAGAAGAAGATGCTCCAGATATCTTGTGTAGAGGTTTGATGGAGTAGAAGATGATTCATGGATTCATTTATGCATGGAAGATAATTTGACTATGGTCCAATTTTTGGTAATCAACTGATTGACGATTATGATTTTTTCAAGGGAAAGATGTCAAGAAAAACAGACATTTTTAGAAGGAACTTTTGAATCCCACACAATGGAGGCCGAGAAACAGTCGGAACAAGCGCACAAAGAAGAATAAAATGTTCTCTCCTTAAATAAATTGTTCCAGATCCATGCCCAACATCTAGTGTCTTCATTCGTGGTCCATATAGATTTAATATTATACAATCCAATTGTATAGTGAATAATTTTTCATACCTTGGATATCATCCTTAAAAATTTAAACCTCATGAAAAATTGACATTAATTTGAAAAATCTGTATTTTCATTGAGATTGTTCTGTAGGAATTTTTTTTGATGTAGTAATGCTAGAATAGACCAATTTTGGTGACATTGATAATCATATGGAGAATGATTATCAATATACAGATAGAACATCCAAAATGTTATCCATATGGGCCTCATAAGTGGGAGTATAAACAAGGATTAATGAATAAGAGCAGGGGTTAACACTTGGTATGCTGATGTGGGAAGAAAGTTTTGCAAGAGTAGCACTAGGGATTGTGGTGTATTGAATTCCAACTGCATCTCTGTCATACCATATTTATATAAGGCTAACATAATATTTCTCATAATCTTGAAAACTGCATATTCCCTGTTATAGATGATGTGAGCTCTGAGAATCTTATGATTGGCATAGACTTCCTCTTAGCCCGATTCACATCTAAGTTAACAAATCCCGATTTGGGTTTCATCTTGCATTAGAGTTGAATGACTTGTCCTGTTTTCTCAGCCCATTCCTTTGTTCTTTTATATTCAATTATTCATTTGAGTTATCATTTAATAAATGGCATGACCCTGCTATATTGAACAGTGCCATTATCAGCTGTTTCTTCTTTTAAGAAGATTAAAGCTCTCATCACTAGTGATCCTCAGCTTGCTACTGTTCTCAGGAACTCATCAAAGCTTGTGAGTTCATTTTATCTACTCTTAATTTTCTTCAGGCCATCCTTATGTTCTACCAATAGCCCTCCTATTTTATTTTATTTTTCTTTATTATTAGTGTTACCTATTTCGATGCTGCATTCTACAGGTTGTAAGTCATGATGGGAAGAAGGTCAGACGACAGCATCCACTGACTGATTCAGCTATAGAAGAGTTGCAGGTTGTTTTTATGAACTACTTTTCTGATTTTCATCCTTGTTTGTCTCACTTGAGTTGACAATATCAGTCTTCTGTGTCTAATGTCTCCAATATTTTGTAACTTTTGCTTTGAATGAATTTAAAACCAGACTTTATTTCATGCTAATTGCTGGACATTTTACAGAAAGAACTATTTTTGTGACCATGTATTTACCTTTTCTGTACTTGGAATGCAGTCACGGATCGTTCTTGCTGAAAATTTGCCTGAGGATCATTCCCATGCAAACCTCATGAAGATTTTCTCTGCAGTTGGGTGGTAGGGAGCTTATTGTTAATTGAAGAACTATATTTTTTTAGAGCTTCTATTGCCACACCAACTTTTGCTAACGCCACCTCAAGATGTGTGCTAATTCTTTGGTGATTTACATATGAATTGGGGTGGCATTTGAAAAAGTTGGTGTGGCAATAGAATCTCTCATATATATATATTTTTCCAGCAAATATCATTGGGCCTTATGCGAAATGGTTCTTTGTGCTAGTGTGAAGTCAATCCGCGCTTGTCAACCTCAGAGCTCTTATGGTGGGGTTTCTGCAGCATCCAGATTATCAAAAATGGAGAGCTTGCTTTTCGGTAACAAGGTATATGCTTCCACGCTGGTCAGCAGATCTGAATTTGAATTTTAAACTGGGTTGGGACTTATAAGAAATTATGAAAACAGCCAGCCCGGGTCGGAGCTATTGACACTCCTAGGAATAGTTGCTTTCTTGAGGTTTTATCTTATTTCTCTGAGGTTGTGGAGTTTGGTTATGGTTGAAATGTAAGGTGGTTATTCATTGTGTACTCAAACTTTTGTTTCTTGTCAGGTGTGTCCATGAATTACCAACTCACGTAGGCAGGTTGTAGAGAAAATAGGGATATAATTTAAATACATAACCAAATTGTTATTTGGTTTTTTTGTTTTTCCTTTTTAGGGGTAAGGGGTGTATATGTTGAAGAGAAAGGACAAGCTTATTAGCCTATTAATAATAAAGAGAAAGAACTAAAGAAGGCTTAATAATACTTAAATGCCTAAAGCTAAGGCCTACAAATATTTACAAAATCCTTTAAAGATACCGAATTGAATTCCTTGAAGATGATGGTGAATTCCTTGAAGATGATGGCCGAATTAGAATACAAGTTTTAGCCTTTTAACCACCGAATCTTTGTTGCTAAGCCTTTTTTTTTTTGAAGGTATGCTTGTTCCTATCTTTCTGAATGCTCCACCCAATTCAAATGGGATTGTCCAACTATCTTCATCTTATCATCCAAACCTTCCAATTTCCACATTTCATGAGAGCCACAAACAAGCTTTTGGAAGAAAAAGGACAAAGAAAAAAAACCCATTGGGCCTTAACTTCTTCAGCATTTTATTCCAATACGAGGAAATGCGATTTACCTAGAATGGTAGGAATCGCACGCTAGGTCTTTTTTTTTTTTTTTAAAGGTAATTTCATGGTACTGGGTTGCAACATGGGATTTTCCCCTTTGCTAAATCAGGAGGATGTTAAGAGAGTTTAGGAAGGGTTTAGAGAGCTCTAGAATGTTGTTGAAAAACAACAATGTTGGGGTGGCAATAGAAGCTCTCTCATTTTTAATGTTAATTTTTTTTTTTTTTTGGGTTTAGGATTTTATATGAGCCTAATCATAGTTGTAAACAACTACTGAAATTGTTTGAACGAGTGTTACAATGTTGAGATAAATAATTTTAGCCAAACCTTTGTAACATCTGAATAGTGTGTTTTAATCTTTAATTGGGGTGTGATAAATAATTTAAGAAAATGCGGTGTAATAAGTAAAAGTTGGGGTGCCAATAGTAGCTCTCTTTGTTTATGGTCGACTGATGAAAGGTGATCTTTGGTGCTATATTGATCTTCTAGTTTAGGCCCTCCAGAGGGATGTCTTGTTTGACCCTAACACGGGTTATATGGAAACAGAGGTTGGAGTATGGACTATTAAGAGAAATACAAAACTACTGCTTACTGAGTTGCTAACCATGTGTACGATTATGTATATTTGATAAGTTCAGTAGTTCTATCTTGAAATTGACAACTCTTTGTTCCACCTGCAGGTGCATGCGTATGTGGAGTATGAGACTGTTAAGCTAGCTGAGAAAGCAGTACGTGTTTTGGTCTTTGAAGTTATATGTTTTTCACACTGACCTGTTTTGACTGACGATATCTCATTTGTTGCGGATTAGGTTTCTGAGCTAAATAATGAGGGGAATTGGAGAAGTAGCCTAAGACTGCGGATACTGCTCAAGTGCATGGTATTACTTGAATTTCTTATTTTAGTTGATTTCCTATACTTCAGTTGACTTGTTGAGCTGGATGACCCATTTTGATTTGTGTTGCTACAGCCAAAACTTGTCCATGCACAAGGTAGAAAGGCTGGAGATGAATGCAAAAGGCACTGTGAGGGAGCCGGCTTGCTGAAATTGGAGCTTCCAACTGATAAGCACTTGGATTATCACCAGCAACCATCTAATGTGACATTGCATGAGAGCATGGTAAGCATTCCTCATTCTGAGATAAGTATGCTTGTAACTAAGTGTATATGCTGCATTTACTAGTCTTTGGAACTAACACTGCTTGGATAGGGTGAGGAGGGCAGTCCGAGGAGAGGTCGAGGTCGTGGTCGTGGCCGTGGTAAGGGCCATGTGCATGGGCAGTACCACAATAATCGTGGCACTCATTTAGGTACTCCTGCCAAGCAACCTCCAAGGCCACGTATGCCCGATGGCACAAGGGGTTTCAAAATGGGCCGGGGAAAGCCAGTCGCTACTGATGGTGCATGATGACTTCTTACATAACAGATGTTTGCTCCCATGTGTCTATCCATGCTGGTGTCTTTGTCATCCATTAGGTGTTTTAGAGGGGAGGGGTATGCCAATGCCAAAAGTCACTTTAGTTTTTTTTTTTTCATTTTTCTGTTTTGTGTGTGTGTGTGTGTGTAGGTATGTGGGAAAAGGGTGGTGTGGGGTAATTGTGTTAGTTTCTATAGGGTTGGTTAAAACAAGTATCTTTTATGTTCTGTGTGTTTATAATTTGTAAAAAAAAAAAAAAAAAGGAAAATAAAAAAAAGGGGGTTGAAAAAATCAGTTTATCATTAGCTTGAATACGTTAAATTTAGTTTATCATAGAGGTTAACAGGTTGAAGATGAGTTTTTTGGGTTGACAAATCAAAGGGGTTTTTGGCCAAAAGTTGAGAATGAGGGCTTTTAATTAGGCCGTTTTATATCAGTCTCTCAGATTAAACCTAGGTCAAGGTGGATGTCATCAGTTTTAAAACGCATAGTGGGTAGGGGGGTTTTTATGTCTAAATCACCCAGGAAAGTTATTATTGTTACTAATTACTAATAAATAAATATGAGTCCAACCATTTTAGGCTAAGGTAAGGTAGCTACTCTCAGACCTATTGTGTACAAAATCTGTGTTCATTTTTCATGACATTATGCATGCATGTATTAGATGTATTGTGGCCAAAATCCTCTGAAATAATTGTGAAAGACTCATCTCCTTTCCTTTCGAACAAGATAAATCATTTAACTCGATTTGCAATTATTTATTAATGTATATTTAAATCTTAATAATATTTTATTTTATAAAATAAGATAGATTAGAAGGTGATAAGTCACAAGATCATATTTTATTTAGATAATAATATCAGGAAGACTTAGCAAAGTCGTCTCAGTCTCAGATGAGATTTGAAATCATGTGAATCGTCTTAGTCTTAGACGAGATTTGAAACCATGTGAATAATTAACAATGAGTTTTGATTTATTCAAAATATCATCTAATAACTTAAATTATTAAAATGATATTATACCTATTTTTTTTATTATTATAAAAAAAGATAAATATATTCTTGAAAAATCTACTTTGTTTGATCAAATGAAGAGATATTGCATTCGTTTGATTGAATCAAGCTTTTCTTCGTCATCGAATTTCATCAATTAGGGTTTTTTTCATTAGATTGTATAGAATCAAATACATTCCTTGTCCATATTTTCATTAGGAATCATCTCATCCATTACTCCTCCATCTCCTATCTAACTCTTTGTATTTTTGTAATTACTGACTTCCATTGACATCTTGATGTAATCATGCAATCAAGTTTAAAAACTTTCGAATGAAGATTAAATGGATGAATTTCTACACATATTTCCAATTCAAAATCTTTATTTAATTATTTATATAAACAAGATTTTTTTTTTGTAGGGATTCTAGTTCAACGTAGGATGAAGGAAGGTTATACTAATTTTATTTTTTTGTTAGTGAAACTCTCAAAACATAAATCGAAAACAAAATTAGTATTATCCTCTTGTATAAATCTAAAATTAGCGTTACTTCCCCATGGAGCAGATCTTAAAATGTTAACTCATTTTATTTTATTTTTTGTTAGGAAATGAAGATTTTGAATTACAATTATCCCTCGTACGAAATGAGAGCTTTTAAGTTCAAATTTCATACCATTACTTCAAGATTTCAACAGAGTCCTCTCTAGTGGAGAAAACCTTAAAGAATGATCGGTGAAATAGCTTCTTAACTGATGAACAAAATCCTAAATAATAAGACAAATACTACACCTTAATTAGGTTAATTTTAATATTTTAAATATCCAATGGCCTTTTAGTAATTTACTTTGCTTTGAGAGGATATTTTGAATAAAATCAAAACTTCCTGTCAATTCATCATCAGTCAACGATGCTTACTTTTGACCAAGGGGGTTGGACCAAATCTTGCATTTTGTAAGAGGATAACTCTAATATTGATAATTTTACAGGAGGTATTACTAAATTTTCCTTTTCTTAATCACTGAATGGCCTAAAATAGGCTATGAGACCTGCATGGGCCCATTCATGCATTGGAGATCTTTGTGCAAATTATTATTATTTGATAATGGTGGGGTCCGGACTTAAGTCCGACTAGGGGGACCGGATGAGCTAGGGTTGGAGCCAAGGTGTATGGGTCACTCCCCCGGTCACGTGCAATGCCCGCACATCAAACACACTAGGTAAGCGAGGAAGCACCCTCGCAGGTGGCCGTGGGGAAATATTGCTAATATTGGGTATCGAACATGCAATCTATGGACTCTCACTGCTTATTGGATCCGAAATTGCCATTGAGCACTCCCTCGGATTATTTATTTATTTATTGGTAAGCTTATTTTTAATGAGTTCAATAACTAGATGTTGGTGGGATTTGAACCCAGGTCTCTGGTATCATCACCCAAAGACTTTGCCAACTAAGCTAGTTGGCACTTGCATATTTTTTTATCGGTAAACCTATTTTTTTTAATGAGTCTAGTAACTCGGTGCTGACAGGATTTGAACCCAGGTCTATAGTATTATTAGCCAAAGACTTCACCAACTAAACTAGTTGGCATTGCTTCTCTTTTTTGTTGTGCAATGCCCCCATATCACATGCATTTGCAATTTTATTCGTTTTGATAAAAAGATCCTAATAATTAGTAAGTTTAAATGTATTGTGGGAGCAATTTTTGAAGAATTGTTTTGGTTTTCAATACTCAACCTTCTTTCATTATAATATTAAAGATAAAAATTTAAACATATTTGTGTAATTTAGAAAGTATGAACTAATGTGGATTTGCATCATGATTCCAAAGATCCCATTAATAAGTTTAAATATTTTGTGGGAGCATTGACGGAAGAAAGTGTCAATACTTAGCCTCCTCTCATTATAATATATAGTAAAGATTACAGTGTGAACGTTGAAGATGACAATATATATATGATAGAATAGACGGTAGATAAAATGTCTTAATTTTTTGTCGTTAAGCTTTTAATCTCAATTCCTGAATGAATAAAATAAATAATAAGATGAGTAGATGACTTGTGCTCCCATATTTTATCTTCACATGTATATAAGATTGGAACCATAGTTTTAGAACCTCATATACTCAGTTTACTAGTAGAAGTCATGTTATATTACTTTTAAAATTATTTATTGTATAATAGGTGCATATATAATTACACCTCTATAATAGTAGTTTGACAATCTTGAAAGAGGAAAATAGGGATTATTAGAAAAAGAGGAAAATAGTGAATCAAGATAGAAGTGCTAAATCGATTTGCACTTGTAATCTGATATTAAAGAGTACGTAAATTGAGAAAATATATGATTGCTAATACGTTTTATATGATTGCTAATATGTTTTCAATGTATTAAGGCTTTGACTTATATATATATAGGGACGGTTCAACAGCCCTAAAGTTTGCCAAGTTTGGTGTCAAACATTTTTCAAAATATGGGTCAGAAGCTTTGGAATGAGCTGATTTTTTGTGAGGATGATCTCTATGATGAGGAGATCATCCTCACCAAAAATTAGCCTATTCCAAAACTTCTAGCCCCATCAAAAGTGATTTACAAAAATTGGACGGTCCACAATTCTTCAACTTATAAAATAGGGTTAGAAATTTCAAAATGAACTGATTTTTTGTGAGGATGATCTCTTCACCGTAGAGATCATCCTCACACAAAATCAGTCTATTCCAAAATTTCTAACCCTATCAAAAGTGATTTACAAAAAATGTTTGACACCAAACTTGACAAACTTTAGGGCTGCCGAACCGCTCCCATATATATATATATCTAAGGGCTTACGTTTGAACCAGTGCATTTATCTGTTGAGAAAGAAACCCATACAAAGACTTTAAATTAAAAGAGACGACTGTTGCGATTTTTAGACCAATAATCGTGATAGTCTGACTTGACAGGTTGCATATTCAATTAACTCTCTAATGTCATAAGTTTGGAAATCGTAAATCTGTATGGCTTGGGATACATGATTGTAATTTTTTTATAAAAAATGTGTAACTCAAAGGAGTCATGTATCCCGAGGCATATAGATCTACGGCTCCCTCACTTACCCATGTTAGGGAGTCGATTGAATATGCAACCTGACGAGTCATATTATCATGACTCTTAGACCAAATCAAAGAGAACCCATGGGCAAGAGGCCAACTGCTTTCCTTTTCAAAATTCAAATACAAGACTTCGTAATTGACACGGCAACTAAAAGATGAATTAGAACGGGCACGTGTTGTCCAATCCTCAAAAAGAATTGACTCGGTTGATTAGTGATTTAAGCCGAAGTCTCTGCATGCCTACTCTTCCGTGATAAAAAAAAAAGGACAAATCCAGAGTGACATGTGGCATAAGAAAAACACTTTGGTGAATACAACCGCGTGAACGTATTTGTAAAGGAAATATGAAGATACATGGAGATCTTAAGGAAAGAGTTTCAAAGATCTTTAGAATTTTAATTAGAGGTGTAGCTGATATATTTTGGTCAAAGTTTAGAGGTATAAATCTCATCTACAATAGGTTTAGAAGTCTCTACAATTTAAAAAGTTTAAGATATGAATGGACACTGTGGGGACCATATTAGCCACACTGAAATGACGTAAGCAAACAAGAAAGAGAAAAAGTGAATGAACCAAAACAAATGACAATAAACGATCGAGGCCTTGGTCTCAATCCAAGTAGGATAACACCAAGGATTTACGAAATTGGTTGTTGGGAACGATCAATTATAGGAAAGGATGAATGAGGGCTCAATGTTGATACGTGAGGAAATAAATGACATTAACTAAGCCGAGATAGATCGAAGTAACCAAAGAATGTGATACAAGGCACAATGACACACTGAAAGTCAGTATAACCATAGCTCAAATCTAGAAATGGATCCCTAATAAGACAAGGAATTAAATGTAATATATATTTCTCTCCATAAGAATCCTTGCAATTAAAGCAAGGATTTCGTGAGCATTTATTAGATATTTCTTTTGATTCACCTACCCCCAAAATGATAGATATATGGCAACTTCACATTAATAAGGTTGAGAAATTGAGAATCAAGCTAGAGAAGGGCATTAATGAAGATATTTGCACGATTCTCAAGAATCAATCAATCTCCATTGAATAATATGGGCAAGCCTTGTAGTGATACCTGTACAAGGAGTAAAGTTTATAAAATAATGCAAGAAAGAGAAAGAAAGGGGTTGAAAAAAAAGGGAAAGAGAAAAAGAGAAAAACGAAAGGAGATAATATCAAAAAAGATGTTCTACAATATACTATCCATCGTCTTCCCTATTTACTTAAATTTTCTACTCTTTATTATGAAATTTAGTACTACCAAAATCTTTGGAGGAATGTTGGCAGGCACTACACCAGTGCCTTAATCCTGTTTCCAACCCTTCATCTAAAAACACAAGGAGGATTTAATGAAAATCATTCTGATCAAGATCATTTGAACCATTCGCATTATGGTATATCTCGAGGAGTGGTAAGGCTCAAAAAACCTTTCCACACTTCTGGCATCTTTCGTGGGAAAATTTTGAAATTTTTTACCTCATGACTGTGGTTGTCAAATTGCGAAATGGTTGATGTAGATATGTGGGACTCGAAACCTTTGGGGAGGTTTGAGCTCATCTGTAGACACCCCATTTTTGCACTCGCTTGATTAATCAACTCGTCAACCTGATCATGACGATTCCCAATGATGGATGGTTATTCCAATGCTTTGTTTGTTACCAGATATGTTTGAGAAATTCAGATGAGGTATCTCAAACTAACAAAACTGTAGAAACCACGCTACGCTAAGAAAATATAACTCCAAAAACACAGAAATCATCATTTTTCAGATAAAAAGAAGCTTTACGATAAAAATCACTAAAAAATGATCAAATTATCAAAATACCCCTAACATCAAAACATCCCTAGAGCCTACATTATGCTTAAAAAAATTCTTTCAAACACATAAAACAACAAATCGAAATCAAATAAATCATTTCGCCAATTTTCACAAAATTCGACAAAATTACGAAAATGCCCCTCATAAAGTTCACGACCATTTTGCACAAAAAATTTCATAAATGACACAAACTAATAATCTCATTGAATTCCTTACAAAAAATCGATTCCAAAACATCTTGGAACATTGAAAAACGACTTAAAACACAAAAAGTCCTCTCCGAGGGCAAAATGGTAATTTTATAATTTTAATAATAAAAAATTCTGAAATTAATAATTAAAAAATTAATTAATTTAGAGTAAAATCCTAATTAAAATTAAAGTCAATCAAGTAAGACTTAAGTCAAAATCCTAAAATCTAGTCAATCAAGTAAGACTTAAGTCGAAACCCTAAATTCTAGTCAATCAAGTGAGACTTAAGTCAAAATCCTAATCAATCTAATAAGACTAAAGTCAAACCCTAACCCTGATGAAATTTTAATTAAACTCTAAAACCCTAATATAATTCTAATTAAACTCTAAAACTATCTAAAAGAATTCTAATTAAACTCTAAAACTATTTAAAAGAAACATAATTCAACTCTAAAACTATCTAAAAGAAACATAATCTAACTCTAACTTTATCTAAAAAACTCTTAAAAAAATCTATAACAACCTATTTTCGTATCTAAGAGAAAATCCTAGAAAAAGTAGGTCAAAGAGCCTCCTCAAAATCCTAATTTTGAAGCTCTAACCCCTTACCTATCATCCAACCCCCAACTTTTGCTAAAAAAACACCCACAAATCCTTTAAAAATACCTAAAAATCCATAAAAAATTAGGAAACACTTAGATCTAAGGAGAAGATACTTCATCTTGGAGATCCGAAGCGGATCCAGTAAAGAAAACGAAGTAAGGAATCTCTCTGTCAACTTTGAGGAAACTATCGTTGTGATCATCTAGATATTTTTTATTATTTATTTAGGTCTTTTAGCAATGTAGTTTTATTTGAAAAAAGTAGAGACCGGCGTTTGCCGAACGGGGTTGGTGCTTAACACATTCCAACCTCGTAACGTGATCTCCGGACTCGTATTTTCTTTCGTAGATTAGTGTTATTTGCCTTTTAGAGTCAATATTTGATTTCTAGAGCGTAATAACTAGGTGGTGACTCCCAAACCTCAAAAATCAAAAGCGGATCTGCGCACCCCGCGGATAGAGGGCGTTTTCAGTGGCGACTCCACTGGGGATTATTGAGGATCAAACTTGAAAAACCCTAAGTATGGGAGCATTGCCAGGATGACCTAGTTTTTTATTATTATTTAGTTCGATTTATTTTATTTATTTATTTTTTTATGGCTTAATTGTGGATCATTTACTTGGATTTTGGATATTATATTTTTGTTTTTTTTAATCCAATTAAAGGTTACTTTTTGGTGACCCTAAATAATGAAAGATTCAAATTGACATATGAATTGAGGACAGAATGATGGTGGTTGGGATGAGAGTTATGGATTTAAAAAAAAAAATATTGGATGAATTTTGTTTTAGCACGTTAATATGCATGGGTGATAAGTTATGAAAATAAATTATTTGTGAGTGATGTGCTAAGAAATAAAACAATTTCTTTTTTTAATGTTGTTTGTGATGAGGAGAGAATTCCTAGAAAAAAATTTCAAAAAAAAAATAAAAAAATAAAAAAATAAAAAAAAAATATTTTTTTCTGTGTGGTGTGCCGTTAGAAGAAAACGATTTTTATTTTTCATCTTCTTCTCAAATAAATTATTTGTGAGTGATGCGCTAAGAAACAAAAAAATTACTTTTTTTAATGTTCGTGATGAGGAGAGGATTCCAATAAAAAATCGTAAAAAAAAAAAAAAATTCTATGCATGGTGTGCCGTTAGTAGAAAACGATTTTTATTTTTCATCTTCTTCTCAAATAAATTATTTGTGAGTGATGCATTAAGAAATAAAAAAATTACTTTTTTTAATGTTGTTCGTGATGAGGAAAGGATTCCAATAAAAATCATAAAAAAAAAAAAAAAAAAAAATTTGTTTCTAAAAAAAAAAAAAAAAGTCATCACCCCTTATCTCAACGATTATCATTCTATCTTTGATTCAATATTCAATAAAATCTCAATTTATTTTGGATCGTCGAAAGTAACCCTTGATTAGACTATAGAGAAAGAGTCATTTTGTTTTTTATTTCGTTTTGAAAAAATAAAAAATAAAAATTTTTGTGCCTATTTCATCGATTGGCCAATGATTGATTATTTTTGTGCCATAATTTTTGCCTATTCGACGTGCCATAATCTTGATTGAGATATGTGTTTGACATGTTTATTTTGATCTTGATATGATGGGTTTGTGTATTATCTTGTTTGATATTTCTATGATACCCATGTTGTAATAATTTGATCTGGCCCATTCATCTGAAAACGCCCCGGGCACAGCCCACCCTATTTTGCACACACCACTAGCATGTTTATTTTGTTACATTGCATGCTTGCATGTCCCTTATAGCCAACGTGGCACTAGTGTGTGACCCGGTGTCCTCGGAGAAGCGACGTTATTCATGAAAATCACAACTCCAGTCACGTACCTTAGGGTATATAAAACTGGGGCATTAGTATCGTTTGATCAGGTAACACTGAAAGGTATATCGATGTACCCAGGCTGGAGCGACCTGAGCCTTTTGTCATATTGTAAGCCACAAAGTCACATGTCCCGATCGCCAACCTTGGACTCGTACATATATGGTATATCAAAGTTAATCTAAGTTCACTAGCTGCACTTTTTGGTTAAAATCAGTGCCTAAGCGAGATCCTGCCCCGCTGTACCCTACTGTACGAAGGGGATAGACAACATCTATTCTAGATGAGAGCTATTTAAGAGGGCCCTTGCTCAGCATCGTGCGCCACCTCTCAACTGAGGATTAAATTGGCTACTTTTGACTTCAGAGATGTGGGTTGGAGTCTTAGATTATCACCTATACAGTATATCAAACCAATTCATCACGTATCGTCTGATTGAATACGCTCGAGAGGTATATATGTGCACTTGGGCAAGGGTGGCCAGATAAATTGCATTACATGTAGTAAACCTAGAGTTTAGGAACCTTCCTATAGGTTAAGACCCGAACCGACTATAGGTGTTCCCGGATTGTTCTGATCAATCAAACCAACAGGTAAGTGGGCGGACCGGTCTAGACCGTTCAAACTAAACCCGCAATATCGGTCCAACCTAATATGTGAAATGTAAATCAATTGGCCCAATCGACAAATGCATCAAACTGATCAATACTAAACTGGTTGGACCAATTGGTTTTACTTTCAAAGATTCAAACTATTTTATACAAAAAAGATTCTATCTTAGGGTCAAATTATTTTGTCTGAACAAAGGCTCAATCCCAATCAGGGGTAGACCCATTTCTAACCTTTCTCACCTTCTTGGTCACTATAGACTTATAGTGCATTTGGATTTAATATTTCCCACCAGACTTGGGTTAATTTCAAAATTTTAATCATGTGGTTAAGAGTCAAACCTTCAGAATCAATGGTTAATTTTGGTGTATTTCCATTCAAGTAAGAATTGCTCCTAGATGTTCTAAACCCCTTTCTATGCCACTTTGGGTTCGTCAAAAAAGTCATCTAGGCAAAGTACTAATGTCAAGTCCAAGAAGTCTACCCTTGCACCATGGTATTATGTCCATCTCATCCTAAGATGGTCATCAACATATGACCATAGGTGAAGATTAAAAAATTATTTTTGGATTTTTAAAATAAAGAAAATTATAGAGAAAAATTAAGAAAAATTAACTATAGTCTAGTTGTAGAAAATAAATAAATTACGACAATGAGCAATTTAAAAACAAAAGAAAGTGCTTGTTAGAATTTTTTGTGAGCCTAGGATTTTGGTGGTAATCTATATGGATTTCATCTTCTTGGATCCCAATACTGTTTTAGAGGGTTATGTGCTTACTTGGGAGCATCTTTTTGTTAGTTTAACCTTTAATAGGTATTCATGAGTTGGACACCACCATGGAAATTCTAGAGACTTTATGCATGAGACGTGTCATCTTTGAGACAATTTTTCTTTAGCTTAGAGAGTTAAGTGTATATCTAGATAGATCCCACATTTGACCCTTAGTCATTTGAGAGAAAACATTGTGATGTGTGTGCACATAGTGTATGCATGTAATAGACTTAGAAAGAAAAGATTACCTCAAATGATGGATTGCTCTCTACCTCTTAAGCCATCAGAAAAGAAAAAAAGAAAATCTATTTTAGGAATTTAAATTTGCAAGAAAAATAAAGAATAACTAATCTAGGAATTTAAAGTTTGCTAAGAAAGTAAATAACAATTAATATAGGAATTTAAAACTTTCTAAGAAAGTAAAAAAAATAATTATTCTAATGCTCTCGAGAGCGTATTGATTGTCTATAAGAAGAGATTACCTCTAGGAGATTTTACTCTCTACTTCCAAGCCTTAATCTAAAGTAAACTAAGATCTGCATTGCTAAAATAAAGAAATCTTAAAAGTAAATTTTCTTAAATATAAAGAGGGGAGTAGATAGAAGAGGGAGGTTTAGAAGGGAATTATATAGGAAAAATCTAAAAGATTACAATTAAACCCCACCTGGATATCTTATTCTTATTCTTTTTCTTAGTTATGGCTTTTTAGGTATTTGGGAATGGATTTGGACAGAATTTTGGTAGGCTAGAGGGCTTTGAGGAGAGACTTGGATAGAATTTTAGATCACTTGAGCTTCTCCTCTTTTCGTTTGCCTTGGATGAGGGTCCTATTTATAGGATTTTGGAATATTCTTGTTGATGAACTTGTCATAAATCTTATGGTTCCCAATATTTTCAATAAAATCTTTAGAGAAAATCTAAATTACATCTCATCTCCTTGGACTTGATGGTTTTTAACTCACCTATAGGTCTCACTAATCATGATGATCAAAAAGATAAGATAATAAAAGATCATAATTTTTAGAGAAATCTTTGAGAATCTTAGGTCATTGGTTTTGGGTCAAATCCTAGAGAATTAGGCTAGATGGCATATAAATATAAATTGAGATTTTGGATATTAAGGTCATCTAGCTTAGTTAACTCTTTGACAACCTAGGGTTAATCTAGTCTTTGCTCACAAGTTCTAGAGAATTCTATAGGTTGGAAAAAAATGTCAAAACCTATTGAACTTAGTCTAATTACATTAACTCTTCTAAGATTTAAGATAGACTTGGGGGGGGGGGGGTAAGGGTAATCTACCTTAGTTTAGTTATAACAAAATGAGGTTAGGGTAGTAATTATACTCCTGTGGGGATCAATTTGACTAAGAGTCTTTATTAGAAGAATAGTAGAATTATGAGAAGACCAAAATGGTAGATTTATTGGAAAGTTAAAAAAAGGGCAAGAGAGTAAAATAGAGAGATATTCTTGGGGGAAATGTCATTGAGGAGTGGGTTAAATGGTAATTATCCTTAACAAAATTCGAACTCACGAGGGCTTGTAACTACCTAACAGAATTGGCCTTGGGTGAACCAAGACGTGAACAAAACTAAGCCTTACTGTGGGTCACCCTTAGACTAAGTAAAAATGTTTATGGCCATGGGTCATCCTTGGCCAAGGGTTAGGTATTGCCATGCTTAATCTAGAATCTTGCAAAATGGCCTTCAGGCCTTGTGATTTTTTGAAAATAGGATTTTTGAACCTTCTTGAGAATTTTCTTGGGTCAAGCTCTTTCTTAGAAGATTTTTTGGTGTTCTCAGGCTTGACCTAGGTAAAAATGAAGTGGCTACAATTGCCCCTCTTTGAGAGAGTTGTGTGCATCGAATCACAAAGACGTAGATACAAACTCCTTTTTGTCTGATCGAACTCGAGCCTGCTTGTTTGTTTGCATATCACTTTAGTGATCTCAGATTGAATTTATTGTCCTCCCAAGTACTAGGTCTAACAAGAATTAGACCTAAAATTCTAGGCTTCTTGGCTCGATGTATAATTCTCGAAGCTTTCGAAAAGAATAAGTTTTGTGACACGATATAGAACTTTTGAAACTGTTTGATAAAATAAATGATTTTAAGTAAAAAATTTCAAACTGTGTTTACTTTGGTAAAAGTTGACTTTGCATTTGAAGTTGATGAAAATTTTCAAGACTGGGTTTAACTTGAGTGTTTTCGATGATTGAACGTCCACAAATAGATTATAAGGTGAAGAAAATTTTATTTGAATCTTAATCTTGAAAAGGTGGCTTGAGTTTGAAAGCATACCCCCTAAGGAACCTCAAGCTCTTACCATTACGCCACACCTTAGGCGGGCTTAGATTTGAATGCACACCCTTAGGAGACCTCAAGCTCTTACCACTACGCCCACTTAAATATTACTACGCCACACCTTAGGTGTGCAACATGATGCTCGATTCATCTTCAAGAAATTTTCATTTTTGATTCTATTGTTCTTTTGCTCTTTGTGTGGTTCGAAACAGCTTCTCGGGATATTTTTCATTCTCCCTAAGTTGCGTGTCCCTACATTAAACCAAGTAAAAACTCTTTTTACTCTTTATGCTTCATTTTTTGACTTTTTAGCTTTTTTTTTTTTTGTCTGTATGACTTTTTGAGCTTTTTGAATTTGATTTTTTTTTTAATTTTGTTATTTTTTGAATTTTTTATTTTATTTTTGATTATATATTTTTTCTTCGACGTGGGTGAGGTTTGACCAGGTTAAATTGTTTTGCCTAGCCATAGGACATCCCCATACCAGAACATTTCTCAACTTTTAAGAACTAAAATTGAGCATTGTTGGCTCGAATTTCTCTAAGAATGAACCTCTCTTGCTCCTTGGTTTGTTTGGATTTTGACCCATGAATTTTTAGATTTTTACTTTCGTGCTTGACCCACGGTGTGTACTTGACTCGTGGTGAGTTGCCTCAGTCTGATTTTATTTGCCACATTCTATTCACGACGATTTGAAGATTCGCAACTACTTGCGAACGAATTGATCTAATTCTTCGCCTTTGGACCTCAAATTTCTTTATAAAGTATGTGGTAATTATGTATGAATTTCTTCAAATTGGTCATTTAATTCCTTGAATTCATGATATTGGAGTCGATTGGCATGGAGATTGGGTGTTTTCGAGTTGGGTTATGGATTGGGTTGAATTCTTTTTTAAATTGGGTTGAATTTCAGGATTTAATAGGTGTTGGAAGTGTATTGGAGTTGGATTGATGGATTAGGATGGGTTGGAGGATGATTTAATGGCATGAGAGGCTATTTCATTTCAGTATTCCACGTGTTTGATGAAATGCCTCAATGAAATGGGATGAAGAAATGATGAGGTTTATGGATATGTAAGGTATTTGATAGGCTTAGGTAGGGATTTGGATGGTTTAGGTGAGGTTTTTATTGACTTGGGATAGTTAATTCATGTTGAGCACGCCACGTGCTTGGCAAAATGCTATAACGGGGTGGATATGGGTTTGGGAAAAATAACTTGGAGTTTGAATTGGCAGAGGCATGGGATTTTGGTATTTTCATATTTTTAAAATTTTTTTGTGATTGTTGGTTATGACTTTCGGTTGGCTTCTGACATTTATCATACTTTATATTTTTCTCAGATGGGTCGATTTAATATCTTCAAAGTTTTGAGAGGGAAGTCTTCTGGTAAGGGTAAAAACAAGAAGGTCACTTCTCTTGAGGATAATTTTTCGAGCAGTTCTGATGAGGCGATGCCTCTAGTACCCTCTGATAGTGGAAAGGAGTACAAAGTAATGCATGATCCTCCTCCAATAGCATTTGAACCTGAGATTACGGGTGATCATACCTTCTGAGATTGCTGCTCAAATATATGATACTCCCCTGCTATTCAATTTTTGCCATTATATATTTGCTTGCATGCATGCCGGCATCAAATTACCTCTACTTGATGGATAGTTCAAGGATAACTAGTACACTTTTTGCAACATTTATGACTTCATGGTCGATAGAACTCTGACCATTGCACTCATGGAGATATGGTTTTTTCAAATTCATACCGTTCATATCCCTAATGTAAAGCTTGGAATCCGACCCTTTGATTTTGTTGGTATTATCGGGATTGGAATAGGATGACTACCTATACCTTTCGTAAGGGTTGATGATGAGGAGATGGTGAAACTTCTAGGTCTTCCAGCTATTCTTGCTTGTGAGTGGCTGAAGGAAAGAAGGTTGAGCATCACATAACTAAAGGATATTGTAATGATCTGAAAAATCTTAATATGTATCTCAAGGAAAGAATTTTAAATTTTTATGTTGATTTAAAAGTATGGATTTTTACTTTCCAATATTTGAGGAAAATTAACCTCACCAATAGATTTAGAAGGATCGAGAAACATACTTTAGCTTTTAAGCACGCCTAAATCAGAAGTCGATCGAAAAAATTACCAAATCCTCGAGTTTCACATCAAATAATTATCAAGTAGGTAAATGACATTTAGAAACGAAATTTGAGGAATCCAATCATACCATTAGGTTCGTGTCGAGAAATCATTCAAAATAGAGTATAAGAATGTTCGAATCGACATTCGAAAAAATAATTCCCAAAATGACACTTACGTTCCACTTAAGTTATAAATATCTGAATTCTTAAGAAAAATCTAATTTTTCTTATTATTTTCTCCAACCAAAATATCAGCCCTAACTTTTTCTCAAGATTTGAAACTTAGATCTACGTTAAACGAGAATAATCCGAGATGCGGACACACTGTTCAATGTAAAGAAGAGGGCATGAGAGCCATTAAGGGAATTTGTAAAATGGTTCCGATCGAAAATGATTCAGATCGAAATTTGTGATGACCGAACGACAATGGTTGCGTTAAAAAAGAAACACCCTCAAACGTTGAAGCTCTTTGATTCTCTTGTTAAGAGAAAACTTGAGAGTATAAATGAGTTATTGTTTCAAACCGAAAATACTCACGATTGGACGACGTGCACCGAAGCAATTCAAAGGTTCTGATAGTACAAGTACAAACACTGATACCGATTTATAATAGCAGTCAACCGGATTGAATAACTCAGCCAAACTCGACGACAAAACTTAGAGGAGCGCCCCAACAAAGTTTTAGAGAAGGAAGATTGGATGGAGGACAAAGGATTCTGTTAGTAAACCCGAGAGTCGTCCCACCTTTAGAAGCATTTTCGCAACTCATTCCTCTTAATACCACTATAGAGAAAATCCTTGAGATTACACACCACGTGCCATTTTTAAAGTGGCTGAGTTTTGTAAAAGGAAATCCGAACGAGAAAGATCATAACAAATATTGCACTTTTCATAAAGATCACGATCATACAGTGTAGTGTCGAAGTTTAGAGTTTGCTGTGGAAGACCTTATCAAGTGCAGATATCTGAAAGAGTTTATCGATTGAGGATTAGAAGGATAAGATGGGCAAATCGAGATTTAAAGACAAGAGCCACCCCAACAAGAAGAACTATACGGAGGGAATGAGCAACTAGAGAACGTCATCACAACTATCCATGGAGGGCCGTTAGGATCTGTTGAAGGATCAGTAAAGTCAGGGATGAGAAGCCAACTAAAAAAAGCAAAACTTATGAAAAAGATCTTTCAGATAAATCATCGAGCTTGCCAAGTTGTGGAATTCCTGCCGTACAGCCCTCAAATCAAGTTAGATTGTCAGATTTTGGCCTTATAAAGGTGCAATGTTCCTATAATAACACCTTAGTATTTACCCTAAAAGTGGCAAACCATACAAAAAAGAAGTGTTGGTCAACAATGGAAGTTTGATTGACATCCTCTTTAAGGATCCACTAGCTTACATGAGATTGGAAACTGAGGCGATTGAGAACTAGACCAGTAGTTTGGTTGATTTTAGTAAAGAAACAACACGGTCAATAGGAGAAATAATACTCCCTGTGATAGTGGGACCCAAAACCACACTTACTTGGTTCATAATAATCGATAGCCCCTCTCCATATAACATTATATTGGGATAATCGTGGCTACATCATATGAGAGTTGTAGCCTCATCATGCTACTAACTCTTAAGGTTTCAAACCTTAAAGGGAGTTTGGGAAATCAAGGGGGATTAACTCTTAGCACGAAGATGCTATATGATACTACTTTACTACCACCACCACAAAAGAAACAAAAATTTATTCATGAGATTCAAGGAAGTAAGGAAAATAATAAACACAACGCATAACAATTAAAGAATAGCTTAGTAGAAAGTATGGGACCTGGATCAAAAGACGAAAATGAAGCCCCAACCTTGGAAGATCTTGAGAAAGTTGATATTAGTACCAATATGAAGTCAAGTAAAGTTTTTATAAGAACACAATTAAGCATTGAAGAAAGATCTGAGCTGATTTTTTTTTTTTTTTATTATATAGAAAAATGTAGAGGTATTCGCATGGTCTTTGGAAGACATGCTAGGAATCGACTTGAACGTCTCATGCCATAATCTCCATATGGATCCGACTTGGTTGGCAATAAAACACAGAAGGCGTTTTATGGCCTTCGAGAAGATAAGCAGTGAATGAAGAAATTGATCGATTACTCAAAGCAAGGCTCATCAGAGAAGTATTCTACCCCTTCTAGTTGGCAAATGTCATCACGGTACCCAAAAAGAATGGGAAGATGTGTGTTTGTATAGATTTTACGAGTTTAAATTGAGCTTGCCCAAAAGACCCCATCCCGAGGATCGACTAATTAGTTAATGCCACCTCATCTCATTGGCTACTCTCATTTATAGATAGTTACTCAGGGTATAATCAAATTCAAATGAATCCTAAAGATGAGGAGAAAATCGTTTTCGTCACGGAGAGAGGAATATTTTGATATCAAGTCATGCCATTCGGACTAAAAAATGCTTGTGCAACCTATTAAAGACTTGTAACCGTCATGCTTAAAGAACAGATCGGGGAATCAATTGAAGTCTACGTAGACAACGTTATCATCAAAAGTCTCAAAAGAGGGACCATCTTGGTCATTTAAAACGAATATTCGCGACCTTGAAGAAATATGGGATGAGGCTCAATCTGACAAAGTGTGTTCGGAGTTTCGTCCAGAAAATTCCTAGGATATCTAATAACGAAAAAATGAATTGAAACAAATCTAGAACAAATCTGAGCTTTGATAGATATGCCTTCACAAAAACTAAATGAGATGTACAATGAATCACGAGAAGGATAACAACTTTAAATCAGTTCATATCAAAGTCTTTTAACATATGTCATCCCTTCTTCCAGGTGATCAGGAAAAATAAAGGGATGGATTGGACCTAGGAATGTGAATAGGCTTTCGATCATTGAAAAAGTATAGCGCACAAAGTACTTCAAGCATACCTGGTAGTGTCTACGTATGTGAATAGTTCAGTGCTAATAAGGAGTAAGGATGGGGTTGAAAAGCTGATCTATTTCACAAGCAAATCTCTTCTCGGTGTGGA
The DNA here is from genome assembly GCF_017979445.1 of Akebia trifoliata. NCBI lineage: Eukaryota > Viridiplantae > Streptophyta > Magnoliopsida > Ranunculales > Lardizabalaceae > Akebia > Akebia trifoliata. The sequence goes on along the minus strand of NC_141382.1, from coordinate 31,780,104 downwards.
AATGCGATATTCAAATATAGAGAAAATAGGACTTGCTCTAATCCACACAACTCAAACATTAAGGCATTATTTCCATTCCCGTACCATTCAAATAATTACAGAGTATCCATTAAAGGAAATACTGAGTAAACCCAACCTATCTAGAAGATTGGCAAAATGGGCAATAGTGCTGAATGAAATCGACGTCAGTTTCATACCACAAACATCAATAAAGGGAAAGGATCTGACTGATTTTCCAGTGGAAGAAATGAAGGGAGAGAAGACGGTTCAACTTGAAGAAAGAGAGAATACACCGATAGGTCAGCAAGAATTGGAAGAGGGTTGGAGGTTATATGTAGACGATGCAGCTAACTCAAACGGGTCGAGGCATGAATAGTACTAATTACTCTTGAAAATACTATACTAGAGCAAGTCATACATCTCGGGTTTGATGCCACAAATAATGAGGCAAAATATGAAGCATTGATATCTGGAATGAGAATGGTAATAAGTCTCGGTGTGACCAAGTTATCAATTTTTAGCGATTAACAATTCGTAGTAAGGCAAATGATTGAGGCTTGCAAACCAAAGACAAGAGAATGATTGCATATCATGAAATGGCCAGACCATTGTTCGACCAATTTAAAAAGGAGATTTTGAAACACAAGTCATGGGTCCTTAACCAAGATGCAGATGTACTCAAAAGCTTGGCTTCCAACTTTAGTTAGATTCAAAGGAGAAGTGTCCCCGTTTTATACTAAGAAAAGCCGAGCTTTTGTTATGCTGAGACCCTAGTGCCCCAGTTCTACCTGGAACACTAGGCTGGATGGACCCAATTAAAACTTTTCTCATGGAGGGGTTTCTTCCCAAGGATTGTAAAAAAAGACAATTGTTGAAGACTAAAGCTGCAAGATACTCGCTCATCGAAGGACAACTCTATAAGAGATCACTCGAAGGACCCTACCAAAAATGCATAACGGTTGAGGAGCCACGGGGTATCTGGAAGAAGTACATGAAGGAGAATGCACAAAGATAACCCCGAGGGGTTGGGTCAATGGCAATTTTGGATTGATAAGTGGTTAAAGACCGTAGGTCATGAGTTCGATACCCAGTATGAGCATTTATTCCTCATGGGCCACCCGTGAGGGCGCACCCTCACTTAGTTGGTGTGTGTGATGTGTGAGCATTGCATGTGCCCAGGACTAGTCCTTGGACAAGGCCATGGTCTATCGTCTGTGAATTGGACAAAGCCTAGATACGGGCCGGTCTGCTGATACCGATTATAAAAGAAAAAAAGTGCACAAAGATTGAAAGAGAAATTCCAGAAGCACCAGAAAGAAAGATTATAGAAAGAAGGGTTGAAGGAGCATGTTTTATCCTCCACAATATCAAAATATGTGATGGGATTTTTGGTCAACCAATGTAAAGTTTGAATACAATAGTTATTCTATTTCAATAGAAAAGAATGAAAGTACAGCTGGAGGTGGGATTAATGGGAATGCACAGCTAAACGTGAAGAACATTCCATATGCCCTCTTCAATGAACGACCAAAATGCCCTTTAGTTTTAAAGCTGTTGTTTCATTAACATCATCTCTCTTTGACTGGTTCCAACTTCCAACTGGTGACAACAACAACTAAGGCTTTGAATATTGAATATTGGAACTCGATCGCCCATGGGAAATTAATAAAACTCCAAGGACTGGTGGGGCCAGTGAAGTCAGGACATAAAGAAATCAACATTTATCATAAAGACAAATATACCCCCCAGTCAACATTTATCATAAAGACCAATTTAGGCATGAAGGGTAATTATGTCTCTTTACGATTGTTGTAATTTTTGAGACTATTGTCATCAAACATCATTAAAATTTAGTATAATTTATAAATTATTAAAATTATTGTTGTATTTTATATTTCATAAAGATAATTATAGAACTCATCCCAGATAATTAAATGTCTAACATAAACTCCAAACGTTGTTGTTGATGGAATGATATTTTATCACTCAAAAGAAAGATTTAGGGACTGTTGGATATGCCAATTAAGAGAAGGGCTATTTAGACATATTCCTTCATGTTTTCGTTTAAAGTTGATGACATGCATCCTTTGACCTCAAGCTTCTCTAATTGACCAGTAAAAATGATCTAAATGCCCCTCTTTGAAAACACATCATATACCTCATTAATATATTTTATCAAAATATGGAGTGTATATCCAAATGGCTCTCTTTTCAATCAAGTAGGGGGCAATGGGTACCTATTTAATCAAAATCGAAAACCTTGGTTTTGGTTCCTTTTTTATTGGAACAGATTATAGAGTCAGGTCTAAAATGGGACTGATCGATTGGAATTGGAATTGGAATTGTTAGCTTTTATCCAATGGGTACCCAAGGGTACCTGAAACTGCTTTGTTTTACCATTTTTTATTTTTATCTTTTATATTATAGATTATTTAAGATTTTAAAACTAATGCATTTTACATAAAGTTCTTTAGTTTTTCATATAGCTATTTATTAAAATTTAAAGTGGGGCCTTTTTTCCTAAAAAAATTATCACTGTAAAGAAGATGAATTGTGAATTTTGAAAAAACAAAATCATTAACTCCAATCTTTAGTAGAACAATTGTAGTTAAATTGATATTTTTGTAAGTAATATATATTAAATTTTTGAAAGGAAAAGTTTTAAAATGACTCGAAAGAATTTTTTTCAAGTCCATCTAACTTGACTTCTTTCGACACTGTGCTGACATGGTAGTATTGAGAGATCCATAGATATTTTACTTGACACCAATGCAGTATCGAGCACAATGTCGAAGGAAGTCAGTGTATTTTTCACTTTTTTTTTTCTCATTCAATTGTTGAGAATCGGAACTGATGAGTACTTGCATTTTTTGGCGACTGCGATTCCAATTCCAATTATTTTATAATCCAAACAAGTATCGACAAGAACCAAAATCGAACAAATATATTGGTTCTGGATCGAAGTGTAATCGACCGATTGACACTCCTAACCTCAAGTTATTGCAAATAAGGGTAATTCTGTCATTTAATAATTAATATATTTTGTAGAACCACATTAAAGTATAATCTAGAAACAAGTTGGAAAAAAAAAAAAAAAGATTTTGAGAGTGCTATTCTAAATGAGAAGTGATTATGTGTGTAACCTGTGTTAGGTTGTAGGTGTATTCATGTAAAAGAGTCTACCATCAAGGACGTTACGTGCCTTGATATCTTATTATATGCTTTTGCGTTAGTTGGAGAGTTGTGAGAGTGCAAAATTATAAATTAAATGTTGACTTCGACCTCCAACGCATACGACGCGCCTGAAAATTCTCTCTTTTTAGTTCAACCTTTCATTATGTATATAAATAATTTTATTAAAAAAAAAAAAGCTACCTGCCCAAGTGACCACACTCGGCTAGGTTAGGCTTGGCTTGGCTCGGCTCGGCTCATTGCATATGTGAGAGATTTGAAATTTGGACCACCATTTAATGGTTATTTGGAACTAAAGGCACAAAAATAATATATTCTTTTGACCTAAGTGGCATTATTAGGCATAAAATGCCATTATAAGGAAGATTTTATTTTATTTTAAAGCACACCTTAAAATGCAAAAAATACATTTGGTAATAAGTTTCAAAAGACATTTTGGTAAAAAAAGATATTTTAAAAGTATTTTCGGTACAAAATACAATTTCTCAAGAGTATTTATTACAAACGTGTGCCCTTGGGACACAAGTTAACAAGACCCATTTTTAAAATTAAGAAACCCAAAACGGTAAGATTTTAAACCAGAGATAAAGGTAATTTGGACATTTTTGATCCTCTGTTATTATATTTTTGAAATTAAGCAACCCAAAAAGGTTAGATTTTAAACCAGAGATGTAATTTGGACAACTTTGATCCTCTGTTATTAATGAAATCTTGGTGGAGGGCACCATGGCGCACGCTAGTCTAAGTTTTTTGAAGAAGTAGAAGAAAAACCAAGCAAGCCAACTCAAATAGCTAAGCTCAACTATATTTAAATTTTAGACTGAAAAAAAAAAAAAAAAAATACAAAGAATGTGAGAAAGCAACAGTTTTTATTCATTAAAATCAGCAAAATTCCATTGGCGTGTCCGAGAAGACCGCTTCTCCTTCTCCATTATAATCCAAATAAATTTCATGAAAATCTCTTTCAAACACCCCCCCCCCCCCCCAAAAAAAAAAAAAAAAAAAAAAACACACACACGCACACACACACATACACAACATCAACATCACATCCCTCACCTCCCCAACCAAGTCAACTGTGTCTGTCTTCTCTGTATCACTCTATATTAGAAGAATTATATTTGTAGTAGAAGAAAAATAACAACAAGAGAGGAGAGAGTAAATTACAAGAGTTAGGAGAGAGTAAATTACAAGAGTTGGAATCTGTTTGAATGTTTTCTTGATTGCAAAAGTGGGATTTTATCTATGTAAGTTAAAGGTGAACTCTATCTTTCTCTTCAACTTGTTCTTGTTTTCCTTCTAAAACTTTTTAATCTATATTCTTTAGAAGATCATCTTTGATCATTTATATCTAATTGATCATTTCTATCAATTTGGAATCAAACATCTGAAAATTATCTATTTTATAACATGTGAAATCTTTTGATATCTAAAATGGGTCTTCTTTGAAAAACAGATTCAAAGAACATTGATATTGGTCATTGAAGCATTCATCAAGCACCTGCAATGAAAATTCCTATATATTTTCTAATTCTCTGTTTTAATTGAATTATGGTGTTTTTTTTAATGAATTTTATTAATATCTAAAATGGGTTGTCTTCCATAGATCCCATTGTTGATCGAAACAATCAGACAGGGTGCTCAATTATGTTTCCACCACAAGTATCGAGCCGGGTTGTTTTCATTCCTAGGATGAACTTTTAGTTATTCTTTTTCGCGAAAAAGACCATGTATTCGGCAAACAATTGGGGAGGTTCCTTCGAGATCAATGGAGGGAACTTGATAGAAGATGATGATCGGAGCCGGAACTCGGATTTGGACCGAGCGGCCCTATCACAACAATTGGATGAGACACAACAGAGTTGGCTCTTAGGACCCCAAGACAAGAACTCGAAGAAAAAGTATGTTGACTTTGGCTGCATTGTTTGTAGCCGAAAGGCCTTGAAGTGGACTCTGTGGTCCATTGTCATTGCTTTTCTTGTGATCGCCCTTCCAACCATCATTGCCAAAAGCTTGCCCAAGAAGAAATACCAATCTCCTCCACCTGACAATTACACAAATGCCCTCCACAAAGCCCTTCTCTTCTTCGAAGCACAGAAGTGTAAGCTCTCTCTTTCATCTTCAAGTGGCTTAAAATTTTTTCAATTTTAGTTTTTATTGGTCTTGTTTGATCTAGTATTGTTGTGGGTGAATAGCTGGGCCGTTGCCAAGGAACTATAGTGTGCAATGGAGAGGAAGTTCGGGCCTAAATGATGGGTCTGATCTGTCAGATTTGAAGCAAAAACTTGTTGGAGGATACTACGATGCTGGAGACAATATAAAGTTTCATTTTCCGATGTCTTTTTCGATGACTATGCTTAGTTGGAGTGTAATAGAATATAGTCACAAATACAAAGCCATAGGGGAGTATGATAATGTAAGGGACTTGATCAAATGGGGAACAGATTACCTACTCCTCACCTTCAATTCTAGTGCCCCTACCATCAACCACATTTATAGCCAGGTAACTTAAATTTCTAAACACTGTTTTAGTTACCTTGTTTTTTTGGCATGGCGACACAAATCCTATTTTGCTTCCATTCAACTCTATATGGGCAATGGGTGTATTTTTGGTTTTTTCTTCTTACTACCTCAATCCACATCATTTTCAGCCTTTCTAACACTTTTTGGAGTGTTCAACTTGGACCAAAGCTCTTATTCCCACAAAAGAGAGACTGAGAGTGGTCATTTGAAACCCATGTACATGTCAGTTGACATTGTTTCGTTTTATGTCTTATTGATTTTGGATTTGCTTTAGTGTACTTGATTTCGATCATGTTTTTCCTAGTTGCCTTACCATTGATCTATTCTAATACCTTGATAACAATGTCAATAAATTACAAAACCATCAGACCCAAAATTTGAATTTTATCCATTTTGGCCCTTCATTCTACTAAAATTTATTTAGAAACAAAGAACCCTTGACATTGTAAACTGTAACACTTGGAAACATGCAATTGTTTCCATTGAATTTTGTATGAAGAGAATTATATTAATATCCAGTCTAATTACCTCAACAAAGGTCCGTTTTGGTCCCTCTTTCTCTTAAAATCTTTAATTTGCATTTTCCTTCTAACCAAAACTTTTTTTATGGTTTAAGGACTGTAGTTAATTCACTTACAGTAGTTAAAATGATCAATGACGTTGATCTCTTTATGTGGTCAGGTGGGTTGGTCACAGAACAATAGCAACCCAGACGATCACTACTGTTGGCAGAGGCCCGAAGACATGAACTATTCGCGGCCGGTGCAAACCTGTGTACAAGGGCCTGACCTAGCAGGGGAGATGGCTGCAGCCCTGGCATCTGCATCGATTGTCTTCCGCGACAATGTCAACTACTCCCAGAAACTCGTCAATGGGGCTACAGCCCTCTTCAAGTTTGCAAGGGACTCAGGCAAGCGGGCCCCTTATAGTCGTGGGAACAAATACATCGAATCCTTCTATAATTCGACAGGCTACTATGACGAGTACATGTGGGGTGCGGCATGGATGTACTATGCGACTGGAAATTCTAGTTATTTGTCACTTGCAACAAACCCGGGCATACCGCGGCAGGCTAGGGCATTCTTCGGTATTCCGGATTTGAGTGTACTGAGTTGGGACAACAAGTTGCCTGCAGCCCAACTCTTGTTAACTAGATTGAGGATATTCTTGAATCCTGGTTATCCTTATGAAGAGATGTTGAAGAACTATCACAATGTTACTGGTCTAAACATGTGCTCTTATCTTAAGCAATTTAATGTCTTCAACTGGACTAAAGGTGAGGATTTTTCTCTCTTCATCGATCATCCCTTAACATTGTACCCTTTTTGTTAGATAGACCTATACATCAAAATCAGCCTTATCGATGGTTTCTAACCATTCATGGGTCAGGGGGCTCCCAAAAAAAAAAGTGCTGAAACCATGGCCATGGGCCTTAAAATTTTATGATATAAAAACGAAAAAAATTGTAAAGTGGTGTTGAATTTGATCTTTGCAGGAGGAATGATCCAATTGAATCATGGACGTCCCCAGCCTCTGCAGTATGTGGCGAATGCCGCCTTCTTAGCCTCTCTATATGTTGATTATCTGAATGCAACCAATGTTCCGGGATGGAACTGTGGGCCATTCTATATATCATCAGATATTCTCCGCCGCTTTGCCACCTCTCAGGTTCCTTACCTCTCACCCTCATATATTTACGCGTGCATGCTTGTGTATGTGTTTCAGAATTACTAAATGAAAACAAATGTGAGTCTGAAGAGAGAAGACACGTACATTAGACGTAGAATGCACACATGCTTTTGTATGAGTGAAGACTTAGAATCAGATAACAATCTGACAAAAGTATCAAAATGTATAGGAAGTATACTAATACTAGAGTTCTCCCGTGCCCACTGCACGGGCATCCTCTTTGGGGTTAAGGGGATAAAAACAAAAAAAGTTGGAGGGCTATTATTAAAAATCTTTGGGGTTAAAACGGTAAAAGAGAAAAAATAATAAAGTTGGAGAGGTATTATTAAGAAAGGGAGTAAAGAGGCATGGGCATCATCTTTGGGGTTGAAGGGGTAAAAGAGGAAAGATAGTAAAGTTAGAGGGAGAACTACTGAAAAAGGGATAAAAGAGGAAAGATAATAAAAATTGGAGGATGTCATTGGAAAAAGGAAGGGGGAAATACAATATAGTTGAAGGAGGTGAAAAATAAAGGAATAAAGTGAGGTAGTGTGGACCCCACTCTATTGTAGCTATATGAGACATTTATACCCTATAATTGTAGTTTAGCTGGAGTGGGATCCACCATTGTATTTTATTATATAAAATATTATGTTTTTTTGTTCTTTGTGAGTGTGTGTGCGCGTTGGTTTCTCTTGTCGATTGTATGATTTACTGCTATGTGTACATACTAAAAATACTTTGTTCTCTTTGTTGATTCCAATGTGACAGATAAATTACATACTAGGAGCCAACCCTATGAAGATGAGCTACTTAGTGGGGTACGGTGCCAAATTCCCCAAGCACGTACACCATCGTGGGGCATCCATTCCCAATGATAAAACCAAACACTCTTGTACTGGAGGATGGAAGTGGCGCGACAGCCCTAATGCAAACCCTAACACCATTACAGGAGCAATGGTTGGCGGGCCTGACAAGTTTGACAAGTTCTATGATGTACGCACCAATTACAACTACACCGAGCCCACATTGGCTGGTAATGCAGGGCTAGTCGCTGCATTGGTATCGCTAACGAGTAGTGGTGGCGGTGGCATCGACAAAAATACCATATATTCAGCAGTCCCACCACTGTACCCATTGACCCCTCCACCACCACCACCTTGGAAGCCATGAAGTCACCACATGTTGTGTTGGTGGTGTTGTTTCATTAATTTGCCCCTGAAATTTTGTTACAATCTTTTCAATAATCTTCTTTGGGAAGACTGACTACAAACAATTGATCAATGTGTGATTCTATAGTTGAAACTATACTTAGGGTGTTGGGGCTAAAATTTGGCTTATACGGACTCCTATAAATACATACAGACTTCTCATTTAATATTTGAATTATTTTCTATAATTATTTATTTGAAGTATTTCGATCGACTGGTAAATCTTTGGGTCCATCGAGGTAATCAAATCTATGTGGTTGAATCCATTGCTCTGCATATGTTAGAAAAAACTATAACATCTGGTAGAACATAATGGCAAGAAGAAGGTGATCATGAACTAGAATATTCGTCATCACAAATCAGACAATAGGAATACCCATCATATGGACACACTCCTTCGACTCTATTATCTATAATCCAAAGTTCCCGTAACCTCATCATCATCATCATCTTAGATGCTCTCCTTGCATTCTCTCTAGTGCTCCAATCCTTCCATTGCATGAGCCTTTCCTGCATTCTTTGTCGATTCACTACCATGTCTACTAACTTCTAGATTAAGCTTTCCATCGACTTCTGGTATTCTAAAGTGTCTCCATTACTTTTCTCAATTTTCAATTCTAATTGGTTTTTCTCGGCGGCATGCACTGAATCAAGTTGAAACTACAGCGTTACTACTTCCCATTCCTGATCCTCAACTTTCTTCAAGAGTGTAGACTTCTTGGGCCTGTGTGGATTGACTTTTCTAAGTGCTTCTGACTCTTGTGGGGGAGTCAGAAGCACTTTAAAGTTGTTTGGCTAAATAACTCCTGGAAAGAACTACTTTACTTTAGAGTTATTTTTGTGTTTTTTCACGGAGTACCGATGGTGCTACTTCTTTAAACTACTCTTGTGTGGAGCCACAAAACATTGTCAAAATGACGGGATTGGGACAAGTATGCCCTTCATAAATTTTGAAAATTACAAACCTACCCTAAAAAAGGCAATTGGAATAATATTATATTACTATACGTTGATGTGGTGGTAGAATTTTGGTGTAGCATTTGGGACAAGTATACTCCTCTTAAATTTTGAAAATTACAAGCATACCCGCAAAATTTAATTGCAATAATACTATATTACTATCCATTGATATGGTGGTAGCCTTTTGGTGTAGCATTTGGGACATGTATGCCCCCATAAATTTTGAAAACTACAAGCATACCCTCAAAAATGCAATTAAATAATATTTTATTACTATCCATTGACGTGGTGATAGCCTTTTAGTATAGCATTTGGATTTCTAACTCCCTCAATTATTCACTCGATGATTTATCCATGAGGGTTCCAACCATGGTTGAAAGTTTCTTTTGAGAAGATTGATATGAACAATTACACACAAATTTACTATCCATTGATGTGGTAAAAGTTTCTTCATACTTTTAGTGGTTGTATATATTTGCTCAGAATATCTTCCATTTGTTTATAATTGTTGGGTGTTGATAAAAACAATAACTTTTATTTCTTTTGGAGCATAAATGTTAAAAATAGTAACTGATACTTATAAGGGCATTCTGATTATTTTAATAGAATCCAGAATAGTTCCTAAATACAAAACTCTATCAAAAGTACTTCTTAGAACCTACATCCAAACACACAACAGTTATCTACCTACTCCAAACAGTACTTCAAAGAGTACTTATGGAAGTATTTATATTCTAAGTACTTCTAGTTCATGTATCCACACGGGCTGTTTTCCCTCATTTCCCATTTTCTCTCCAATCATTTCAATTTGGAACATTAATTTTTTTTCCCTTAAGAGTTTTGTTTTGTCTTCGAATGCGGGAAAGAGATGGATTTGGAGAACTCCGATTTGTTTTTTGCGGTGAATAACAGCAAGGTAAGAGATTGACGAATTAGATGGACAACCCATTTATATGAGGTAGGGGTGTAAATGGGTCCATTCCGGTTCGGTTCCTATGATATTTGGAACCATAACCTTTATATTTTATTGATTCCGATTTCAAAATAAGTGGAACCGGAATTGGAATCATAAAAAATCACGAGTACTCGTCGGTTCCGATTATCAAGAATCGAATGAGAAAAATTATTTCAAAATCATTATAATAAAAATTCCTACTAAAAAATAATATACTATTTGTAAAGTATCAACTTAATAATAATTTGTTTCACTAAAATGATGATTTAATGACTTTTATTTTCAAATATTAAACTGTATTTCCTTTATAAGTAATAAATTTAAAAAAGAAATAACTCATCTTAAACTCAAATATTTAGTTTATATTTTTATATCATATATGTTAATTTTAAAATATAGGATTACCTTGAATCATGTATAATGTAAAAATAAATAACAAAACAAATCGGTTTTGGGTACCCGCGGGTACCCATCGGATAGAACCTAATGGTTTTGGTTCCTATCGATTCGGCTCCATATTAGACCCGACTCTAATCGGTTCCAATAAAAAGGGAATCAGAACCAGGGTTTTCGATTTTGATTTCGGTTCAGTTCCGGGAAAATGGGTACCCATTAACACCCCTAATATGAGGGACACAAACTTCTAAGTTGTAATGTAAGGGCAATTTTGTCTTAGAAAATTGTGAATAGTACAAAATGGCCTATTTGCTATTTAATTTAAAAATATGCTTTTTTTTCCTCAGATTTAATAGTTCAGAAATTATTAGCCAAAATTCCCTATATATATGGACAACGTTTGATGGACAAAATTCTAGACAAAGTTTTGTTTCATATGGAAATTTTTTTTTCGAGAATGAGTTGATTTTTTGTGAGACTGATCCTTATGATGAGGAGATTATCCTCACAAAAAAATCAGCCCATTTCAAAAACTTCTAACCCCATGAAAAGTGATTCAAAACTAATGGTAAAAATTAAAAATCCACGATTCTTCAACTTGTGAATTGGGGTTAGAAATTTCAGAATGGGCTGATTGTTTGTGAGGATGATCCCCCCATAAAGATCATCCTCACAAAAAATCTGTCCATTCTGAAACTTTTAACTCATATTGGACAAAACACTTTGCCTAGAACTTTGCCTAGAATTTTGTCTCTTGAACCTATATATATATATATATATATATATATATATATATATACGTTATTACGACCCCCTTTTGGACCCCCTTTGCGACACACCTTTTTGTCTTATATGGGAAAAAATGTTTGGAATGGGCTGATTTTTTGTGAGGATGATCTCTATGGTGAGGGGATCATCCTGGCAAAAAATCATCCCATTCCAAAACTTCTAACCCCATCAAAATTGATTTACAAAAATTGGACGGTCTATAATTTTTCAACAAAAATCGGACGGTCTAGAAGTTTTGGAATGGGATGATTTTTTGCCAGGATGATCCCCTCACCATAGAGATCATCCTCACAAAAAATCAGCCCATTCCAAACATTTTTGCCCATATAAGACAAAAAGGTGTGTCGCAAAGGGGGTCCAAAAGGGGGTCGTAATAATGTGACCCATATATATATATATATATATATATATATATAGGATAGTGTTTGGGGGATAATGTTGGGAGATAAAATTTTTTATATGACTTAAAAGTTTAGGATTTGGCTGATTTTTTGTGAGGGTGGATCATCCTCACAAAAAATCAGCCCCATCTAAAACTTCTAACCCCATCAAAAGTAGTTTACAACTTAAATATGAAAAATTGACGATTCACAATTTTAAACCATTTTTTATGGTGTTAGAAGTCTCATATTAGGCTATTTTTTGTGATGATGATTTCCTCACTAAAAAGACCATCCTCACAAAAAATCAGCCCAATCCAAAAAATTTAAGTCATATAGGACAAACGATGTCTCTCTATGTTATCTCTCTAGCGTTGTTTGTCGAACGCTACCTATAATTATATATATATGATGGGTAAGTTGGACTTGAATCCATGACGTCAAAGTTGTATGTTTTGAGTTAGGGGTTTCAATGTGTTAATTGGAATTGGAGTCGAAAACCTTGATTCCAATTCCCTTTTTATTGGAAACGATTAGAAGTAGATCTAAAATGGAACCAAACCTATAGGAATCAGAATTGAAACCGTTAAAGTCTATCCAATGGGTACCCCAAATCGATTTATTTTGTCATTTCTCTTCATACTATAGATGCTTTAAGTTATTGTTTTATTTCAAAATTAATGCATGTTATATAAAATTCTTCAATTTTTCATATAGATTATTGATTGGAGCTTAAAATGAGTTCTCTCTTCAAAAAAAAAAAAAATTTATTTTAACTAAGATAAAATTTTGTTTTTGAAAAAATGTATTAATTTGTATCTTTAGTATAACGAAGTATAACTAAGTTAATTATTTTGTAGATAATATGTTAATGTTTTAAAAGAAATTTCTTTTTATAATGATATGAAATAGTTTTTTTCTCATTCGATTCTTGATAATCAAAATAAATGGATACTTGTGTTTTTTGTTGATTCCAATTCTGGTTCCATTTGTTTTGGAATTGGAACCGGAACTGGAATTGAAATAAATATAATGGTTATGGTTCTAAGATCCTTAGGGACCGAACAAAAAATGAACCATTGACACCCCTATTTTGAATCCTTCGAAGCAAGTGTATTGTTTTCAACTTCTCATCACCTAAATCTTTAGAAGGTAAATAGTAATAATGTTGAAAGAAAAGTTAAAGCTCATTAGAGGTTTCTACATTATATGAAAAGATAAAAAAAAACATATAAGACAAATAAATTTTTGAGAGAATATTTAAAAAAAAAATGAATAAAAAAGTGAAAGCAAACTAAAATATTTTATGAAATTGAAATTCATTTGAGTTAAGCTTATATATAAGAGATTGAAATTCAAGTGTGAATAGTATTATAATTAGTTTCTAAATTTAATTTAGCCAATGTAAAATTTGCTCCCAACTCTTATAAACTTAGCATTTCTTTCTCAAGTCTTGATATATAATGTTATTTTACTTTACAAACAAATATTTGCTAAACCTACTAAAATCCTAAAATGCTCGTGCGCTCACATCTTGGCATCCAAAAACATGATCCGATATTATAGGCTTTTAGAGAATGAAATTCTAAAATTTTTGGAAAAAAGATTTAAAAATAATAATATTATTTTTCACCGTTAAATTTAAATTTAAATTTTGGGAGTTCAGTATTTGTTCATTTTCAACACCTTAGATCAAGCTTAAAAGTATATATTTTAATTTTAATTTTGGATATATGTTTTTCGATGACATCTAGAACGATGTTGTGTTGGATTGCCAATGTGATAATCCATGTTGGCCTAACAACACTTAGTAAGATTTCAAATCTTATGAAGTTAGTAAGGAAAGTGTTTTTCAATTTTTTTTTTTTTACATTAGAATAGCTAGCTTTGAAAGATACAACTTTTACTTTTAAAGAGTTTCTTGTTTCAATGTATTTTTTGGGTTCAATCTCTATCCACCACTATAATTTAGAGAAGTTTCCTAATAAATCTTTATTGGGAGTTTTTAATTTAATTATTTCCTTATTATTGACTTTCCTATTTACAATTTTATTTTACTTTTTTTCTTTCCACTTGGCAGATAAAAGGTCGGTGGAGTTGGGTAGTTACCCAACTTCTGAAGCATTGGGTCGGGATTGGAAATTGAGTGGTAGTTTATATCGTTATTTTTGCGTATTAAAATATGAGAGCTATTATTACCACACTAACTTTTGCTAATGCCACACTAATTCCAATGCAAATAGTTGGGGTGGTGTTAGCAAAAGTTGGTGTGACAGTAGCAGCTCTGGCTTGGCAAACTATTTGGGTTCATCGACTGCTGTGTGAATTTTTGGGCTCATCTCTTGTTGGAGTTGGATCTATGAACAAACATTCAGCCCAACTGGTGGTAATTTATGACCATTAGATTAGAATATTTTAATAATGGGCTTGAAACCCACTTTAATCAACCTATTGGTTTGGCCCATAATTTTTTGATTTAGTAAAAAGAGTAAGGTTTTCAAACAATTAATATTAGTATTTTGAGGTCGTTGCTTTCAAATTATGATTGTTACGAAGAAAGTCCATAACATAGTGTCCTGCTCATCTATGGTTCTATACACACCTCCACCTTAGCTCAATGTCTAACATAGTGTCCAACATAATCACTCTAGCAAGACTCTTTTTTAAAGGTAAACAGTTTGTAGTGAGCAAAGTTGAAGTTAAGTTCTAAGGGGCTTGAAAACAGGGTTGCAACCTGGCTGAGTTGGCCCGAACTCAACCCAATTGATGGGCGAGCTTAGGCCGATTTATGTAGAAGATGA